>NC_057797.1:128801295-128971941 GCF_018294505.1 Triticum aestivum
CGGCGGTTGGCGCGGGCTCTGCGCGGGCCGAGCAGGCCGCGGCGGTGGTTGGACGGCGCGCATGCCACATGGCGAGGTGGGATTGGAGGGGAGAGGTGGCAGGGATGATGTGGCGGCCCCTGATTGGTGGAGGTGAGGTGGCCGGCGGCACGGACATGTCCGGGCGGCGCGTGGACGCGTCCGACGGCGCGAGGGGAAAGATTTTAGGGTTTGTACCGCGAATTTTTGGGGGAGGCCACATATTAATAGGTAGAGGGAGCTAGGAGAGTCCAAATGAGGTGAGGTTTTCGGCCACGCGATCGTGATCGAACGACCGAGATGATGGAAAGGTCTTAGGTGGGTTTTGGGCCACTTTGGAGAGGTGTTGGGCTGCAACACACACGAGGCCTTTTCGGTCCTTCGGTTAACCGTTGGAGTATCAAACGAAGTCCAAATGACACGAAACTTGACAGGCGATCTACCGGTAGTAAACCAAGGCCGCATGACAAGTCTCAGTCCAATCCGAAAACGTTTAACACCCGCACACGAGAAGAGGTAGAAAGGGAAACCGGGTGACATAGGAGCGCCGGATTGCAAAACTGACAACGGCGAAAATGCTCGGATGCATGAGACGAACATGTATGCAAATGAAATGCACATGATGACATGATATGGAATGCATGACACGCAATCAATGACAAGGCAACAACAATGAATAACTGGAGGACACCTAGCACATCGGTCTTGGGGCGTTACAAGTTGTGTCGAATATTATTGTACAAGGTAGGTTACTGTTGGACTTGGATTTGGACTGTGTAGACACGGTAGGAGTTGTGTTCTAATAGGACACTTATATCCTAAGCCTCTCATATATAGTGGGGGTAGACTGTAACGCCCCAGACACACCCGCTGGTGGTCGTTACTCCTGGCGGGATCTAGACTGGCCCCATAGATCAATATTAGTCTTTTCTGCGCACTTTGTCCTCACTCGTGCGCATCCGGGAGCAACTTCCCGGTCGGTCACCCATCCTGAAATTACTACAAGTTGAGCACGCTTAACTTTGCAGTTCTGTCCGAATGGGCTTCCAGAAAAGAAGGAATTCCTTATTGATATGAGTAGTCTATCATACCTATTAAGCCATGCTATCACATAGACACACGATGTAACCTATGCCAACATGATAGCACAAGCATGCGGGGGTGCCGGCGACGTGTGCCGGCACCCGGGCGACCGGGGTGCGGTATTGTAGTGGTGTCATGGAGAGGAGTGTCCGTAGTCATGCCCCGGGGACGTAGCCATATCGGTGAACCTCATTAACAAATCTATGTCGTGCTTGTGTGGTTGCTACTTTGTGCCTCGAATTTATTTTATCAAATGCCTTAAGCTACTTTTTGTCATGGGACATCTGTATCATGTGCCACCATTGTATATGCTCTTGTTAGAAGGGAGAGAGGGTTTTGGTGGAATTGTTGTTGTATTATGGGCATATATATAGGAGTACATTGTTATTTTGGAGTACAAGGCAAGGTAGAATAAATCCTACGCTATCCTACGTTTCCTAAATAACCATTATACTCAACATCCCCCCGCAGTCACAACGGTAGCGACGCAGACGGTGAGACTGAAGAAGAATCCGAAGGTAAGCCGACGGACACCCCCCCCCCACACACACACACATAGTCGAATGGTCGATGCATCGCGAAAGTCGTGGCTGGAGTGGAACCGGCGAGGTTGCTCAGGCAAGGCGGTAGCTCTTTGTGCCGTTTGTCGAGGTAGACGAGAGCGTAAGTGGTGTAGCCGCGGTCAAGGTAGCCGTGCGAAAAACGTCGTGGTCGGTGTCGAGTCGAGGATCGGCGGTGCTCAAAGTAGGCGATAATGAACCCGACAACGTGACGAAGACCTGCGCGGACGGTGACGTTCCCGCGTCAAGGGAGGCGCGCGGCGCATACCACGGGAAAGTCAACGCGCGTGAATGGCATTGGACCGCAGGCCGCAGCATTACGGCCCGAAGGGGCGACGCAACGGCGGCGAGCAGGTCGGGGCGACGGCAGGGAAGACCTCAGGGCGGTTGCAGGGGTCACGTGCCACGCTCGCTACGGTTCGATGGGGCGATGCAGTGGCACCGCGAGGGTCGGTGCAGCCTCGGGGACGGCCTTGAGCGGACGGCCTTGAGCGGACGGCCTCGGTGCGGCGGTTGACCGTGGGCCACGGCACTACGGCCCAAAAGAGCGACGCAGCGGCAGCGCGCGAGGTGATGCAACCACGGGAACAGTGTCAGGGCGGCGACGGGGACCACGTGCCGCGGTGCTACGGCCTGAAGGGACGACGCAGCAACGGTACGGATTGTTGAAGCCATGAGAAGAAGCACAAGGTGGCGATGCTGCGGTCCGAAGGGACGACGCAGGTGCAACCTGTTGCTCAATCGGTTAAAGCACGCTGTACTCAGAGATGATCTTCAATCTTCAAGAGATCATGCACGTCACACAGCATGGGACAGATCAGGAGTACGCGAGCGGCCGGCGCGAACACGCTGCATCATCGTGTACAGGAGGGCTGGTGGACATGTACGTTCGTACACGAGCAACCACACATACATGGGACACAACGTGTGCATGCAGAGGCGTCACACGGAAGGATTGGCCGGCCAGGGTCAGCGCTGGCAGGCAACCACGCCAGCGCGGGCACGTGACGAGGACGACAGGCCGGCGCTCGACACGCTAGCGGCCGCCTATCCGCGCAGCTGCGTGCGTGAAGCCCGGGCATTAGACCAACTCCATCGCGCGCGATCCTAAATGAACGTTCGTTTTATTCAAATTTTGTCCGTTTGGATAGAGATTTAGGATTATGTCCGGGCGTGCTCTGGGATACGATGGCCGTGCGCCCTGCACGTGGACGCATCCTGTCCACGTATTATTTCTTTGCAAGTCCTTAACTTTATTTCATCATTCATTTTTGGTACATGAAAAATACATCATTACATTTTGACTAGTAAAGCAAGACCAAAAAAAACAAGAACCACAAAAATACATTTTAGAAGATACCCAACTTCCATAACTGCTTTCTTGAGTTGGGTTAGGGCCTTCTCGATGCACTCGTTGTTGATCTATGGAGGAGGAGGCTCGATCTGGCATCCTCCTTTTTTCTTCAAGCCAGAAGTGATGTTGCTTCCTTCTCACACCTAGTCTCGTGTCTAGCCTCTAATCTAGCAACAAGTGCACTTATCTCATTTACAACCTCTATGCTAGCTAAAAGTGCACGAACATGTACTAAATTTCGCTCTATCAATATATCGATGTATTCTTCTTCCCAATACCAAAACTTGCATCCATTCTACACAACAAAATTTGAAGTTAACACAACTAGTCAAATCTAGAGCATAAACTGAAGCTAAAAAAAGCGCATACCCCATCGTTTAAGGACTTGATGAACACCCATCCAGGATGTTCCGGCGTTATAGACACGCGACGCACGACCATCCTTGGGCAGTGGTCGCACTTAATGAGTGGCAACGGTGCGCCGGCGAGCTTTTGGGGAAGCACCGAGCCCGGTCGGCCGCCATTCGTGTATCTGCCGGTGGACCACCGACGATGCAGATCTGAGCGGCTAGAGGAGGAGCCACTGCCTGCATGTGGCCTTGCGGCCCTGCCAGGGCTTTCCGGCGAGGTGCCCGGCCAGTCCATGGCGCGGCCCGGCCTCCCACAGCCGGTCGAGCTCAAGACCGACCGGATCCGCCCCAAAACCGGCCGGCGGGTGCGCAAACCAGGTGGCCGTGGTTGGGTAGCTCGGCGGCGCCGAGGGGAAGGGGTTGGGCGAGCTCGCGTCCGAACTGCACGGCTGCAATGGCAGCAGCGGCGGCGAGGGGAAGAGTGGGGAAGAGTAGAGGGGGTGCGGTCGGAGGAAGGGAGGGGGCTGGATAGAAAAAGGCCTGCGTTGTGCCACCGACGGGCGGGCCAGGGGAGGACACGCGCAGACGACCCGCGCGTCCGCGTGGTGTCCGTTTCACCCCAAAAGCGGTGCAAACTTGGGCCGCGGATGGGTCGAAAGCGGACACAAAGCGGACAAAAGTCCGTTTACAGCCGCGCACTGGGCCGTCTCGTTTGTCCATTTTATCCCAAACGGACGGGGGCGGACAGGATAGGGTCGCGCGGTGGAGTTGGCCTTATACGGTGACCAATCCAGTTCAAGATGATGAAGATGTCAACGAAGTAGACATGCGTTGAGATCACAAATGGCGGCGAGCGATGCAAACCGATCTATAGATCGGATAACAAAAAAACGCCGATCAAAACGACCGGCAAGAGAGAGAGAGAGAAATTTGGATCAAACGGTCGAGGAAAAAGACTCTCTAGGGCAGCTGGTCAACACGAACGACGAACGAACCCTAGGTACGGATGACGCGACCCCCGGCGGCGATCATGGAGGCCGACCGCCACAAGGGCGGCGCGCGGAGCGGAAGCAACGGACGATGGCTAGGGTTGGATCGGTTAGGCTGATACCATGTTAGAAGGTAGAGAAGGTTTTGATGGAATTGTTGTTGTATTATTGCTTGAGCCTCGTGGGCATATATATAAAAGTACATGATCATCTTGAAATACAAGACAAGGTAGAATAAATCTTACGCTATCCTACGTTTCTTAAATAACCATTATACTCAACAGCTCTTATTACACAAAGCTATAGCTACAGACACGTGCATGCTACCATACAAAGAACAAAGCAGACGCATCTCATTCCCTGCTAGTATAAAATAACACCAAGCCCATGGATTCCAGGTTCATGAACCACCGAAACTGTTGACAAGCACACAGCACGCAAGCCCGTGTATTCATTCATTCCAGGCACATGAAACACCTAAACTGTCGACGAACGTGCAGCACGCAGGTTTATATCTATCTACAGGGATCAGATCACCTCCCCATGTTTTAAAACAATCTGCACGCGGTGAAATGAACCTGAAAGAGTAGCCCATACGCCAAGATAGTATAGCAGCAAGAAACAGAGGCTCACTGCCCCTGTTTCCAGATTAATTAAACTAAAATATCACCAATCTCCTTCCCCGATCGCTGCCGACGCATACGAGTTCCGAATCAAGGGAGTCCTCTCCTCATGTGTTCCGGGGGACCATTGCTGGATCAGCCGCTCAGTTGTCCATGTCAAGGGAGTCCTCTCCTCATGTGTTCGTTTCCCCAATTTCTCACCATGTGTTCGCGCCCAGATTATTGGACCCGAGCCGAGGGTCCATTGGTACCAAGAACATTTCCCATCCTATCCTGGAAATAAGGGCAAGACGTTTCGTGGACCAGCGGGGGCTCTGCACAGATTTGTTAACGCTAGTAAGCGTGCACGTGTAACACACGTATAATCATAGAAAAGAATTTCGTCCTTTGTCACAATTGGCAGACAACTATGTAAAATAAAAAAAAGTCTCGCAATCAAATGTATATGTAACACATCAACGGCAATCAACTGGTTGAACTTCTCCATAGAGAAGATAGAGGCATAGGCTATTTAGTCTAGTGCATAGTAAAAAAAGAGTCAAATATCCTAGAATGTCTATATTCTATAATGCAAACTTCATAGTAATTATGGAACATGTAAGAATTGTCCAAATGAACATGGCCGAGATGCAAACTTGGAACAAAATTGTAAAGTTTCTCAGAGGTATAACTCATAAAGGCCATATACTGTGGCATGGGATAAACACTGGCTTTTAAAGCAGTGAACAAAAGAAGTAAAATCATAATATGATTCTTCATAGTTATTACGTGGACCACAAATTTTCCCAAAAATATAAGGAAAAATGGATAATATATAATCTGATTTAAGAACAAGCTCATGCCATACATGCATGAGAATAACGGCAGATTCACAAATAAACTTCAACCTTAATAAGCAGAACAATGTCACGTGAAGGCTTTGAATACTACATGAATCATCAGTTATAATTGTGTCGGGCCGCGAAACAACTCACCAATCTAACTGATCACAATGTCATTCAATTTTACACATAGAAGCATTGAACATGATCTTGCCCGTCATCTGATTCTATGACTCTTGGGGCTGAGCATCCTCATGCCTTCTGCTTAACCGTGTCCTTGTCTGCGCCATGCAGTGTACGCAGCTCAGCTCAAGGAACACAACCCTTAATTGCCTCTATCAATGGAATAGTACGCAACATGTATATTCACGGAAAAAAAGTACTCTCTTCTTTTTTTATCACCATCTAGATGTTCTAACCAAAATTAAACAAAACATACGAGCAAGCTAGCACTCTTTATACAGTAGTTAAGCACACGAAATGCACATCTTGACTACTATAAATACAAAAAATATGAATTGTAAGTGTTAGGAGTGTAAAAAATACATATGCTTTTAGACTAAAAATAACCTCTCTAGAATTGTGCCAGCCTATGTGTTATGCTTATAGGTGAAATACGTACATGGCCAGCCACAAGACAATGCAAGAGATTGTCCATCACTTCCATAATAAAATGCTCAGTTGTACCGAGTGCAGAATTTCTTTTTTTACCTCTATGACATATTAATGATCTATCATCAAAAGATTCAGGCAGGTCAATGAGGTCATGTATACCAGGTTGCCGCCAATAGACGATCGCCCAGGCTTCTTGGTTTATCCTTTTCCTTCAAAAGCTCCACATAGTCACCTGTCAGAATAACACTTCAGTATACCAAGAAATGAGTTCACGTGTTTATAGTTAAACATCCCTTCATGATCATCTATTTGCTTATTAGATTTAAGAAAAAACTCAGATGAGTATTAGATCAATACTCTGCAACCACAACTGAATTGGCATTGCCATCATCATTGTTGCAGACCTGCAGTCCTCATGCAATCACACACACCACCGTCATCACAAGGGCATTCATGCCATGGTAACTGTGTATTTAAAAGAAAAACGATAATCAAAATAGGGCCTTGGTGTTTCTTTTTCATGCTCAGACATGAACATGGCCACAAAAAGGGGTTTGGCACGCCCTATTAACCCTTTAGAAACTCCCCTACCCATAAGTAAGACCATCTATGATTACGCAACCTTCCATATATAGCCTAGATAAATGATGAAACCAATTGAAGATCCTCTGCATGCATATAAATTGTAGAAGAAAAGTTTTGGTAAAAAAATCACAACAAACTAACTTTAGAATGTTGCAAATGTACTGGCGCCCAGTCACAGTATATATGCAATTATGCACGAGTCTATGATTCTGACACAAGGATCAAATAGACAACAATTTGGAGCATGGTGTTGTGTGACATCTCACAAAGTGAATGAATGAATTTTCGATTGTTACAGAAAATTGCATATATAGATTTTCAATGTAAAAACGAACTTTATGCCCATGTTATTTGTACATACATAATGTCTTTCTTGGTTCCCGAAGAGGTTCAGTATAACCATCCTAAGTAAGCAATCGAACATACCTTGAATCACTTTAGCAAAAATATTGCAGACGGAAGTAAGTCCAGCCCATGTCTTATCAACTGCAAAAAGATTCCTCAGGCAAAACTTGCAAAAAATGATCACCCTCATATCTACTGTTTGATATCAACAATCTCCTGAAACATGTCATCAGACAAACCATTTTTGGTTCAGTTTGAAGGCATGGCCAAAATGAAGAGTACTGTGATATAAAAGGAAACAAAAACATCATAGACATAGGAACACTATGCATGCTGAACAATTATATGGGTCTGACATATGGAGTTAGCAGTTTCCCTAAAACAACAACTTTCTGAATATTATTGTCTCGACATTATGCCCACAAAAGGAAAGAGAAACCTTATGTAAACAAAATATTACAGTGGACAAACAAAGAGTTTTTCAGAAAAAGGAACACTTCCCAGGAAACTTACAGTCCTTGAAGAAAGGATAACCTTCCTACAAATACACCATCCAATGCAGGTACATACAGTTTTCATTGTGAACAAATGATGCAACATACAGATTCAGGCCAATGCGACAAAATGTCCAGTGAGAAGTTCATTGAAACTTTGAAAGGCAATCATTTTTTATCAACAAGTTAGTACAAGGTTGCTACAATGTGCTTCCAATGTCAGGATACTTCAACACCTAAAATCAAAGTTGCTACAGTCTACTAAATGATTTTTAACCAAACTATACAATTAGTGGTCCAGCCATAAATATTATTATTTTTTGCATCATGAAGAGTCGTATATGAAGTACCTTTGGAATTCTGCATAGAGAAACAACATGTACTGTACAATCAAACTTGATTCTTCTTGGGATAAGCCAATGTTCAAGCTCCAAGGCTTACAGATATGTTTTAGTTAAAGCCGCAACATCTTTTGAATGGCACACATAAAAATCGATAATTCCATTGTGCAGTCATCAAGTCTAGTAAGTTCTCTTTTTTGCCATTAACTTCGTGAACTTGAGGTGTCCGATTTCTGCTTGTCGATGTTAGCTTGCCTCAATGTGTATGCTACAACAAAACATTAGGTGAAAATCTATCCATCTACAAATGTTCAGCATTTCCATTGGAAGAATTGTACAAAGCAAAACAAAATGAAACCCAATAAGCCAAACTCGTGCACAAGATTCAACCTCTATTTCAGGTAGCTAGTAGCTATCAATTGAATATTTGTACGCATCAGTGAGAGTTCCTTAAATACCAGATCGAGCAATATCAATTTCTATGTGCAGTTGCAAGACATTAATCCTGTAGTATTAAATACCTGGTCCAGAGGCATGTGGCGACCTGGATTGGGAGCGGCAAGATGTAGCAAAGAGCGAGCTGGATGGGGAGTCCCAGACTCCTAGTGGTGCTTGCTGTAAGGTGAGACGGGCGGCGAGCCAAGTGGCCGGCCACAAGCTTGGCAGCAGACCCGGACGGAGACCTCGTCCGGCTCAGCGGCGGCCCAAGCGTCGCCCTCCTCGTGCAGTGTAGCGGCGAACTGCTGCCCAATACGGCAATACGGCGACCCAGCGTCCTGTGCCGAGGAAGAGGAAGAAAGGGTCAGGGAGGAGACGTGAGAGTGCAGCGTCGACCAGACTAAGGGAGCACCCTCACTGGAATCAACCGCACGGGGCGGCGGCCGGGCACGGCACGTATCCCTCTTCGCCGGTGAGACGCGGGGAGGGGGAGGCATGCGAGAGCCGCCTGTCGCGTGAGTTTCGTTCGAGGGAGGGGCGGCGGCGGCGGGCGCGTGGGGGTCGTGCGAGAGAAGAGGCAGGAGCGGTTTGTTTTTCTTTTTTTTAAGGGCGAGTGGAGGTGGGCAGCGGGGAGACCGGCGTTTGTTTAGCGTTAAACACGGGATGATTTTGAGCCCTATGATCTGCTGGATTAATGGATAGGATGAATTGGTTCTCCGCCCTCTCGTGTTTTTATAGTGATAGTAGATAGTAGACTAGTTGATCAACTTGCGCCGGGACATGATCAGGTAGCACATGGCTCCACCTTTTGGTTGCCTTTCCCTTGGTCTGCCCCCAAAGCCATTCCACGCGCGCATTTAGCGGCCAAAACGAGTAGTCCACAAGCTAAGTGCATGGACCTTACGGTTCACTCTTCTGTTTATAGTTTATTATATGCAACAGGTAGAATGCTCTCTTGCTGTTTCCGGTCAAGAAAATATTGTTGTTTTTTCACCAAAAAATGCTTCCTGAGCTTTCTTCTCTCATTTTTCCATGCCGACTGAGCTTTCCTCTGACCAGCTCAACATTCTTCCAAACAGTGCTATCAGGAGACATGCCACAAGACTAACCAGCACAAGGTTTTGACAAAGCCAAGGCATAATATTCCCACATAGTAATAACATAACAAAAGCAAATTCAAAAGGTTGAAGAAGGGGAGGCAGGAAGCTGCGAGGATGTGCACCGCATCATCGTCAATCTCACCAGCATCCCTCTGCGCCGCGGTCTTATATTAGCAAGCACACAAACATAAAATACACACAAGTTGAAGTAGAAAGGCAAGCAAGTTGCGCCGACATGGGCCCCACCCCTTGCAACTTCCAAACAACTTCCTGTGGTTTTGTCACGCATCTTTCCTTGCTTTGCTTTAGCTGTCAACCAGGATCCTATCACCTCCCCAATTCTCACATGTGCTCCTGCCTTTTGGTTAAAGAATTAGGCAGGAGGGGGGTGACAAGTCTTGCCTTGTGCATCCGTCTTCCTCTCACACCCTATCCTCAGCTGGACAACGCCATCCAACCTACCCGGGATCTGCCTGACCCTCCCGTGCTGCTCTGTATTTGCATGATTGGTTACACAACTATAGACGAAAGCAACTTTACAATAGACCAAAATAGATCATTGCTTGTGTTTGTAGAGAATTAGATGCCATATCACTTGTTGACTACAGGCGGAATTTGTTTCCTTAGTTATATTAGCCTGTCCATGGAAAATCATTATCCATCGCCTCGACAAAACTCCCTCCCATGAACAAACAGAATAAGAACTCATAAAGATCTGAGAACCGAATCATGTAAACATACAGCCACGGGAATACAAACATAATATGAATCCATTACAATCACTTGCTTTTACAAATCAAGGATAAAACTCAATGACAATACGGAATGATCAGAGTTCACATATAGGATACAGCTATGTTTCTTTGCACTAACTTTTTTTCCTTAGCATGGCCAACTCAATATCACCATGTGTTAACATGCCAAAACTTCTCTCGGGCTTCGGGCACCGGTCATCATCATTTGCTACTTCTCTTTACATCGGAACTATGGAGGCGAATAACATAGAACCATAACCTAAAACAAAACGCTAGAACATGATATGGGATAAAATATTCATGACTTGTTGATACTCTAAGGACAAAGCACATTTCACATATTTCTGGTAAGGGCATAAGGCTTCTTTCATGCCGCCTTATTGGTTTGGCTTCAGGGCGGCATTCGGCCCCAGTCCAAGCCATGGCTGGTTCTCAAACTCCTTCTTGACTGGTGTTGCATCAGAAGGAGAAGCTTGATATGGTGCCTTTGCATGCAGACTATACGAAAACAAAAGCACAAGTTAGATCCATAAACTGTGGTGGTGAGAAAAGATGATCATGAGATCATGAGTTCATTGACAGCAAAAGCAACTTACCGATCCTTTCTCTTCTCAAGGAATCGGTGAAGTGACGCCTTTCTAGCAATTGGCAGATCTACAAGACAGAAAAGATTTTGTCAATAATCAACACAATAAGAACAAGCAACGTACATGTCAAACAACGCAATGGATATGTACAACAAATCACTGGGTAATTACCAGAAGCATTCGGACGAGCAGACTTGTGAGCATTAACCGGATCACTAGGCAAACTACTTGCCGGGGCCAGCACGGCCGTCTGGACCTTGGCGGTGTCTGCAGCAGTTGTGGTCGCAGAGACGTTCTGAACAACAGGGCTGCCCTTGCCAGCCAACTGCATCAGGCCCTTTGCCTTGTCGGCTGGGAAATCGTTGAACACGAGCACCTTCCCACCATAGAAGATGGTCAGCTGGCTCTTGTCTTCCTCCCTGAAATTTATGTGCACACAGCAATTAAGTACACTTGCAGACTACTCTTCAGTTTTGCACTAGCTGCCTAACCAATTTTCACAAGCAAGGGGAAATGTTCTCTGGGAAACCGTATTTTTTATTCATGTACAAACAAACTCACCTCGATCAGTCGCTTTGTATCAATAAGGATACGGTTTAAGGTCGAATAGCTACGCTTTGGAGCATGAGCAAACCTAGTACTATTATAACTCGGAGCATGGATGGTTGATTGCTCCATCCCAAGAAGAAATCATCTCAACCCAGGGAGCAGTTGGTTGCAAATATTAAAATCGGTTAATTACAATCACTCTCAGCTAGATTTCAGGCCTTGCATAATCCAGTACGGTTCAGATAAACCGAACAGATAGAAAGGTTTCTCCACTCGCCATCTGACTTTTATCTGTATGTATGGATTCTGACTTGCACTAGCGTAAGGCTAAAAATGGAGCAGAGAAAAGTGGCACGGTCAAATACCTGGTAGCATCAGGGGCGGCGGCGTCCTGCAGGCCGGCGCTCTGCGGGAAGAGCTCCATGGTCTCCTTCTTCCTGCCGGCCTCCTCGCCCTCCGCCCCGGGCAAAGTGCTCTTCGTGTCCGCCGCCATGTGAGCCTCGGCCTCACCTGAAACCCAATCAAAGCCTCAGATCAGAGAGCTGGATTTCTCAATTCACTCCACCAGCCACCAAATTCCAGACCAGATCGACGCGACGAGGACCTTCGTCCCCAAAATCGGGAAAACAGACTCAGATCTCGCGCGGAATCCCCCCAGAGGACAGAAACTTTTTCCCACGAATCGGAACGCAACCTCCCCCAACCAAATAAATAAATAAACAAACAGCGAACAGCTCTGGTGAAGCGCCCAAATCCCGAAACACGGCCCCTCACCCTTGTTGATTCCGAGGCCGAGCTCGGCGGCGGCGGCGCCGTTCTGGCGGACGTAGCGGCTGAGCAGGCTGCAGGCCATGGCGAAGCTGGTCGCCCTCTCCCCCTGCCTCGCGGAAGCCGCCATCTCCGGTCTCTCTCTCCCTAAGCTCCACCTCCGAACCGCCTCCCCTTCCCCCAAACAAACCTCAATAGCGCAGACGGAATCGCAAACGGAATCGGCCGAGCTCGCCCGTGGTGCTAGCCTCGCGGCGGTGGTGGGTGGTTGGCTCGCCTTCCTCGTGCTGTCTGTCTGTCGTGCGGTGCGGGATGGTATGGTGGTGTGCCGTGTGCGTACGCGCTTATAAGGGAAGGACGCGGTTTCTGGCTAAGCAAAATTGAAATCCAGCCCCCGCGGTGGAAAACGGATTAATCTAGTGCGAGCGTGGGTGCCATCTCGATGGTTGGATTAGTTTAGCGCATTTATTAAGCGGGGCGGAGGGACCGCGATGATTGCGGGAAATTTCGCACGTGGTTCGTGTGGAGGAGGGGGAGGTGGGGCTTTCACGGCCGGCACCTTTCGAAATTCTCTTTCCTTCTTTCTCTCTCTCTTGCTTGGTTGGGTTGATTTTTTCACCCGCGGGTGGGGGCCCCGCCGTCCCCATGTGCGCGTGCTTAACCACCGTGCGGAATGCGATCGTGGCTGTACTGTGGCGCGGCACGAGCGCCTGGCGCTTGCCTGTTTGGTCAGATCCGGGTTTTGACCTCACACTGCCCCATCACTGTTCCCTCGTGACTCCTACGAGTAGCATTTCTCTCAATCTTGCTCTCCCTCAAATATCTCTTAGCGCTGTGAAAGTAAGTTATAAGACTAGTACTGTACCATGCATAACTTCGTAAAACTTCATAACATATCTGTCTGTGGTATCATGCAAGTCTTAGTTCATGTACATGTAGGCTCATTTTGATTCGAGGTGCGTTATGTTATGATAATGTATTATGTTACCTCTTATCATTAACTACTTGTCGTATAAACAAACATATGCTGGGTGTGTTACGTTACTAGCTAAGTTATTTCTACTATAACGAGCAGTAGAAATTTTGCTCTTCCAATTTCCTTTAATAAAAATACCAACTTTATTCATTTGAAACAATAAGCACATCGCTTGCGAGAAAAGCTACAATTTCATTTACGGCCACCTCAACCATTTAATAGGAGGGTGGAGTTAAGCCAACCTAGCAAGCCCATGGGCAACATTGTTTGCTACTCTATTAGAATGCTCGAACAATATTTTACAATAGACATAAGTGTTGGAAATATGCCCTAGAGGCAATAATAAATTGGTTATTATTATATTTCCTTGTTCATGATAATCGTTTATTATTCATGCTATAATTGTATTGATAGAAAACTCAGATACATGTGTGGATACATAGACAACACCACGTTCCTAGTAAGCCTCTAGTTGACTGGCTCGTTGATCAATAGATGGTTATGGTTTCCTGACCATGGACATTGGATGTCGTTGATAACGGGATCACATCATTAGGAGAATGATGTGATGGACAAGACCCAATCCTAAGCCTAGCACAAAGATCGTGTAGTTCGTATGCTAAAGCTTTTCTAATGTCAAGTATCATTTCCTTAGACCATGAGATTGTGCAACTCCCGGATACCGTAGGAGTGCTTTGGGTGTGCCAAACGTCACAACGTAACTGGGTGGCTATAAAGGTACACTACAGGTATCTCCGAAAGTGTCTGTTGGGTTGGCACGAATCGAGACTGGGATTTGTCACTCCGTGTAAACGGAGAGGTATCTCTGGGCCCACTCGGTAGGACATCATCATAATGTGCACAATGTGATCAAGGAGTTGATCACGGGATGATGTGTTATGGAACGAGTAAAGAGACTTGCCGGTAACGAGATTGAATAAGGTATCGGGATACCGACGATCGAATCTCGGGCAAGTATCATACCGATGGACAAAGGGAATTGTATACGGGATTGATTGAATCCTTGACATCGTGGTTCATCCGATGAGATCATCGTGGAACATGTGGGAGCCAACATGGGTATCCAGATCCCGCTGTTGGTTATTGGCCGGAGAGGTGTCTCGGTCATGTCTGCATGGTTCCCGAACCCGTAGGGTCTACACACTTAAGGTTCGATGACGCTAGGGTTATAGGGAAAGTATGCACGCGGTTACCGAATGTTGTTCGGAGTCCCGGATGAGATCCCGGACGTCACGAGGAGTTCCGGAATGGTCCGGAGGTAAAGATTGATATATAGCAAGTATGGTTTTGGCCACCGGAAGTGTTTCGGGCATCACCGGTAGTGTACCGGGACCACCGAAGGGGTCCGGGGGTCCACCAGGTGGGGCCACCAGCCCTGGAGGCCTACATGGGCCAATAGTGGGAAGGGACCAGCCCCTAGGTGGGCTGGGGCGCCTCCCACCAAGGCCCAAGCCACCTCCAAGAGGGGAAGGGGGCAAACCCTAGGGCAGATGGGCCCTAAGGCCCACCCCAGGTGCGCCTCCCCCTCCCCTTGTGGCCGCCACCCAGATGGGATCTGGGGGCTACCGCCACCCCTAGGGAGGGAACCCTAGGTGGGGGCGCAGCCCCTCCCCTCCCCCTATATATACTTGAGGTTTGGGGGTGCCCAAGACACGCGATTCGATCTCCCTGTTGGCGCAGCCCTACCCCTCTCCCTCCTCGTCTCTCGTAGTGCTTGGCGAAGCCCTGCTGGAGTCCCGCGCTCCTCCACCACCACCACGCCGTCGTGCTGCTGCTGGATGGAGTCTTCCCCAACCTCTCCTTCTCCCCTTGCTGGATCAAGGCGTAGGAGACGTCACCGGGTTGTACGTGTGTTGAACGCGAAGGTGCCGTCCGTTCGGCACTAGGATCATCGGTGATTTGGATCACGACGAGTACGACTCCATCAACCCCGTTCACTTGAACGCTTCCGCTTAGCGATCTACAAGGGTATGTAGATGCACTCTCCTTCCCTCGTTGCTAGATTACTCCATAGATTGATCTTGGTGATGCGTAGAAAATTTTAAATTTCTGCTACGTTCCCCAACAGTGGCATCATGAGCTATGTCTATGCGTAGTTTCTATGCACGAGTAGAACACAAGTTGTTGTGTGCGTCGAGTTTGTCAATTTGCTTGCCGTTACTAGTCTTATCTTGATTCGGCGGCATCGTGGGATGAAGCAGTCCGGACCGACCTTACACGTACTCTTACGTGAGACTGGTTCCACCGACTGACATGCACTAGTTGCATAAGGTGGCTAGCGGGTGTTTGTCTCTCCCACTTTAGTCGGATCGGATTTGATGAAAAGGGTCCTTATGAAGGGTAAATAGAAATTGGCATATCACGTTGTGGTTTTCGCGTAGGTAAGAAACGTTCTTGCTAGAAACCTATAGCAGCCACGTAAAAACTTGCAACAACAATTAGAGGACGTCTAACTTGTTTTTGCAGCATATGCCTTGTGATGTAATATGGCCAAAAGGATGTGATGAATGATATATGTGATGTATGAGATTGATCATGTTCTTGTAATAGGAATCACGACTTGCATGTCGATGAGTATGACAACCGGCAGGAGCCATAAGAGTTGTCTTTATTTATTTATGACATGCGTGTCAACATAAACGTCATGTAATTACTTTACTTTATTGCTAAAGCGTTAGCCATAGTAGTAGAAATAATAGATGACGAGACAACTTCAAGAAGACACGATGATGGAGATCATGATGATGGAGATCATGGTGTCATGCCGGTGACAACGATGATCATGGAGCCCCGAAGATGGAGATCAAAAGGAGCAAAATGATATTGGCCATATCATGTCACTATTTGATTGCATGTGATGTTTATCATGTTTTTGCATCTTATTTGCTTAGAACGACGGTAGTAAATAAGATGATCCCTCATTAAAATTTCAAGAAAGTGTTCCCCCTAACTGTGCACCGTTGCGAAAGTTCGTCGTTTCGAAGCACCACGTGATGATCGGGTGTGATAGATTCTAATGTTCACATACAACGGGTGTAAGACAGATTTACACACGCGAAACACTTAGGTTGACTTGACGAGCCTAGCATGTACAGACATGGCCTCGGAACACAAGAGACCGAAAGGTCGAGCATGAGTCATATGGTAGATACGATCAACATGAAGATGTTCACCGATGATGACTAGTCCGTCTCACGTGATGATCGGACACGGCCTAGTTGACTCGGATCATGTAATCACTTAGATGACTAGAGGGATGTCTATCTGAGTGGGAGTTCATAAGATGAACTTAATTATCTTGAACATAGTCTAAATTGTCTTCGCAAATATGTTGTAGATAAATAGCTCACGTTGTAGCTCCCTATTTCAATACGTTCCTAGAGAAAGATTAAGTTGAAAGATATTGTAAGCAATGATGCGGACTAGGTCCGTAGTCCGAGGAGTGTCCTCACTGCTACATAGAAGGCTTACGTCTTTGGTGCACCGCTCAATGTGCAAACCCCTACAACATCGTCTGTGGATGTTGTGAACACCTAACAGACACGCCCTGATGACTACTTGATAGTTTAGTGCACCATACTTTACGGCTTAGAATCGGGATTAGAATGACGTTTTGAACGCCATAAGACATATGAGATGTTCAAAGAGCTGAAATTGGGATTTCAGGCTCATGCCCGTGTTGAGAGGTATGAGACCTCTGACAAGTTCTTTTGCCAACAAGATGGAGGAGAATAGCTCAGCTAGTGAGCATGTGCTCAGAATGTCTGGGTGCAACAATCACTTAAATCAAGTGGGAGTTAAACTTCCGGATAAGATAGTGATTGATAGAGTTCTCTAGACACTATCACTAAGCTACCAGATCTTCGTGATGAACTATGACATGCAAGGGATGGAGTTGATCCCGGAGCTGTTCGCGGTGCTTAAGACCGCAAAAGGTAGAAATCAAAGAAGGAGCATCAAGTGTTGATGGTTTAACAAGACCACTGGTTTCAAGAAGGGCAAGGGCTAGAAGGGAAACTTCATGGATGGTAAACCAGTTGCCGCTCCAGTGAAGGAACCCAAGGTTGAACCCAAACCCGAGACTAAGTGCTTATATTGTAAGGGGACGGTCACTGGTAGCGGAATTACCCCAAATGCATGGTAGATAAGAAGGCTGGCAACTTCAACAAAGTATATACGTGTTATTAATGTGTACCTCGCTAGTACTCCTGGTAGCACCTGGGTATTGGATACCGGTTCAGTTGCTATTACTGGTGACTTGAAGCAAAAGCTACGGACTAAACGGAGACTGGCTAAGGGCGAGGTGACGATGTGTGTTGGAAGTGTTTCCAAAGTTGATGAGATCACCATCGCACGCTCCATCTGCCTTAGGGATTAGTATTGAACCTAGATAAATGTTATCAGGTGTCTACGTTGAGCATGAATATGATTAGATCATGTTCATTGCAATATGGTCATTCATTTAAGTTAGAGAATAATGGTTATTCTGTTTACATGAATGATACCTTTCATGGTCATGCACCCTATGTGAATGGTTCACTGAATCTCGGTCGTGGTAATACACATGTTCACGCCAAAAGATGTAGAGTTAATAATGAAAGTACCACTTTCTTGTGGCACTGCCGCTTAGGTCATATTGGCGTAAGATGCATGAAGAAACTCCATGTCGATGGATGTTTGGAGTCACTTGATTTTGAATCGCTTGACACATGTGAGCCATGCCTCATGGGCAGGATGACTAAGACCCCGTTTTCAGGTACAATGAAACAGGCAAGTGACTTGTTGGAGATCATGCATGCTGATGCGTGTGATCCAATGAGAATTGAAGCATGCAGTGGATATCGCTATTTTCTCATCTTCACTGACGATTTGAGTAGATATAGGTATATCTACTTAAAGAAGCACAAGTCTGAAACGTTTGAAAAGTTCAAGCAATTTTAGAGTGAAGTTAAGAATCATCATAACAATAAGATCATGTTCCTACGATCTGATCAAAAGGGGATTTTCTGAGTTATGAGTTTGGCAATCACTTAAGACATTATGGAATTGTTTCACAGTTGAAGCCACCTGGAACACCACAAGGTAATGGTGTATCCGGACGTCGTAATCGAACACTATGAGATACGGTGCGATCTATGATGTCTCTTACCAATCTACCGTTTTCATTTTGAGGTTATGCGTTAGAGACAGCTGCATTCACTTTAGATAGGACACCATCTAAGTCCGTTGAGACGATGTCGTATGAACATTGGTTTGGCAAGAAACCAAAGTTGTCGTTTCTTAATGTTTGGGGCTGCGATGCTTAAGGCTTCAGTCGGAGAAGCTTGAACCCAAAGCGGACAAACACATCTTCATAGGATACCCAAAGGTGACAGTAGGGTATACCTTCTATCTCAGATCCGAGGGCAAATTGTTTGTCACTAAGAACGGGTCCTTTCTCGAGAAGGAGTTTCTCTCAAAAGAATTGAGTGGGAGGAAGATAGAACTTGATGAGGTTGTCGAACCTTTACTTCAACCAGAGAGTGATGCAACACAGTTTTCTGTGACACCTACGTCTGTTGAATAGGAAGTTAATGATAGTGATCATGAAGCTTCGGATCAAGTTGCTATCGAACCCCGTAGGTCGACAAGGATATGTACTACTCCTGAGTGGTACGGTAATCCTGTCTTGGATATCATGTTGTTAGACAACAATGAACCTACGATCTATGGAGAAGCGATGGTGGGCCCGTATTCCGACAAATGGTTAGAAGCCATGAAATCCGAGATAGGATCCATATATCAGAACAAAGTATGGACTTTGGTGGACTTGCCCGATGATCGACAAGCCATTGAGATAAATGGATCTTTAAGAAGAAGACGGATGTGGGCGGTAATGTTACCGTCTATGAAGCTCGAATTGTGGGAAAGAGTCTTTTCACAAGTTCAAGGAGTTGACTACGATGAGAATTTCTCACCCGTAGCGATGCTTAAGTCCGTCGGAATCATGATACCATTAGCTGTATTTTTCGATTATGAAATCTTACAGATGGATGTCAAAACAAGTTTTCTTACCAGTTTTCGTAAGAAAAGTTGTATGTGATACAATATAAGGTTTTGTCGATCCTAAGGATGCTAAAAGGTATGCTGGCTCCAGCAATCCTTCTATGGACTAGAGCAAGCATCTCGGAATCGGAATATATGTTTTGATGGAGTGATCAAAGCTTTTAGGTTTATACAATGTTTGTTAGAAACTTGTATTTACAAGAAAGTGAGTGGGAGCACTACAACATTTCTGATAAGTATATGTGGATGACATATTGTTGATCCGAAATGATGTAGGATTTCTAGAAAGCATAAACGGTTGTTTGAAGAGTGATTTTCAAAGGAAGACCTGGATAAAGCTGCTTACAAATTAGGCATCAAGATCTATAGAGATAGATCAAGACGCCTGATGATACTTTCAAAGAACGCACACCTTGACATGTTTTTGAAGGAGTTCAAAAATAGACCGGTCAAAGAAGGGGTTCTTACCTGAGTTGTAAGGTGTGAAGTTGAGTAAGACTCAAAGATTGACCACGGCAGAAGAAAGAGGAAGGACGAAGGTTGTCCCCTATGCTTTTGTCATAGGCTCTATACGGTATGCCATGCTGAGTACCACACCTGATGTGTGCCTTGCCACATGTCTGGCAAGAGGGTACAAAGGTGATCTAGGAGTAGATCACCAGATAGCGGTCAAAATTGTCCTTAGAGGAATAAGGAAATGTTTCTCGGTTATGGAGGTGATAAAGAGTTCGACATAAAGAGTTATGTCAATGCAAGCTTGACACCTATCCGGATAGCTCTGAGTAGAGATACCGGATACGTATAATGGAGCAATAATTTGGAATAGCTCCAAGTGGAACGTGGTAGCAGCATCTACGATATAAAGTTTTGCGAAATACATATGGATCTGAATATGGCAAGACCCGTTGACTACAACCTCTCTCACAAGCATAACATGATCAAACCCATAACTCATTGAGTATTAATCACATAGTGATGTGAACTAGATTAGTGACTCTAGTAAACTCTTTGGATGTTGGTCACATGGCGATGTGACTTGTGAGTGTTAATCACATGGCGATGTGAACTAGATTATTGACTCTAGTGCAAGTGGGAGACTGTTGGAAATATGCCCTAGAGGCAATAATAAATTGGTTATTATTATATTTCCTTGTTCATGATAATCGTTTATTATCCATGCTAGAATTGTATTGATAGGAAACTCAGATACATGTGTGGATACATAGACAACACCATGTCCCTAGTAAGCCTCTAGTTGACTAGCTCGTTGATCAATAGATGGTTACGGTTTCCTGACCATGGACATTGGATGTCGTTGATAACGGGATCACATCATTAGGAGAATGATGTGATGGACAAGACCCAATCCTAAGCCTAGCACAAAGATCGTGTAGTTCGTATGCTAAAGCTTTTCTAATGTCAAGTATCATTTCCTTAGACCATGAGATTGTGCAACTTCCGGATACTGTAGGAGTGCTTTGGGTGTGCCAAACGTCACAACGTAACTGGATGGCTATAAAGGTATACTACAGGTATCTCCGAAAGTGTCTATTGGGTTGGCACGAATCGAGACTGGGATTTGTCACTCCGTGTAAACGGAGAGGTATATCTGGGCCCACTCGGTAGGACATCATCATAATGTGCACAATGTGATCAAGGAGTTGATCATGGGATGATGTGTTACGGAACGAGTAAAGAGACTTGCCGGTAACGAGATTGAACAAGGTATCGGGATACCGACGATCGAATCTCGGGCAAGTATCATACTGATGGACAAAGGGAATTGTATACGGGATTGATTGAATCCTTGACATCATGGTTCATCCGATGAGATCATCGTGGAATATGTGGGAGCCAACATGGGTATCCAGATCCCGCTGTTGGTTATTGGCCGGAGAGGTGTCTCGGTCATGTCTGCATGGTTCCCAAACCCGTAGGATCTACACACTTAAGGTTCAATGACGCTAGGGTTATAGGGAAAGTATGCACTCGGTTACCGAATGTTGTTCGGAGTCCCGGATGAGATCCCGGACGTCACGAGGAGTTTCGGAATGGTCCGGAGGTAAAGATTGATATATAGGAAGTATGGTTTTGGCCACCGGAAGTGTTCCGGGCATCACCGGTAGTGTACCGGGACCACCGGAGGGGTCCGGGGGTCCACCAGGTGGGGCCACCAGCCCCGGAGGCCTACATGGGCCAATAGTGGGAAGGGACCAGCCCCTAGGTGGGCTGGGGCGCCTCCCACCAAGGCCCAAGGCGCCTCCAAGAGGGGAAGGGGGCAAACCCTAGGGCAGATGGGCCCTAAGGCCCACCCCAGGTGCGCCTCCCCCTCTCCCCCTTGTGGCCGCCGCCCAGATGGGATCTGGGGGCTACCGCCACCCCTAGGGAGGGGACCCTAGGTGGGGGCGCAGCCCCTCCCCTCCCCCTATATATACTTGAGGTTTGGGGGTGCCCAAGACACGCGATTCGATCTCCTTGTTGGCGCAGCCCTACCCCTCTCCCTCCTCATCTCTCGTAGTGCTTGGCGAAGCCCTGCTGGAGTCCCGCACTCCTCCACCACCACCACGCCGTCGTGCTACTGCTGGATGGAGTCTTCCCCAACCTATCCTTCTCCCCTTGCTGGATCAAGGCGTAGGAGACGTCACCGGGTTGTACGTGTGTTGAACGCGGAGGTGCCGTCCGTTCGGCACTAGGATCATCGATGATTTGGATCACGACGAGTACGACTCCATCAACCCCGTTCACTTGAACGCTTCCGCTTAGCGATCTACAAGGGTATGTAGATGCACTCTCCTTCCCTCGTTGCTAGATTACTCCATAGATTGATCTTGGTGATGCATAGAAAATTTTGAATTTCTGCTACGTTCCCCAATAATAAGTTTGATATATTTTACACAAACCGAAGTATGTTTTATTTGTTCAAATAAGAAAACATAAAAAAACTAAACTAGTTTGTAGAGGATGGTGACCTTGTATGCGCGACCAGGCTGGACCGCGACACCTCCATCGTTGTTCGTGTTGTCGTCGCCGTCAAAGTGGTCCTTCCAGCGACGGAAGAGCGATGGGGCGAGGCAGCCTAGCCCGACAGTCGCCTCACGCTCACGGAGGACTCACCGTGCTTCCTTCTGCGTCGTGCGGAGGGCCGCCTCGGCTAACGTTGATCCTCGCCGAGGGAGCATTGCCCTTTCCTTTGTCAGCGGCAACGTCGGTCTCGCTGAGCAACCACTCTGTACCGATCTTGGCGGAGGTCCCCATCGAGGCGGTGTTGTCCCCACGTGGACATCTCATGCTGGTCAACAACCAACCACGGGCCCAGGCCTCAGCGAGGTAGGGGTCTACACGGACCCAGGTAAGCGCCTCTCGGACTTCGTGAACATTGAGCGGTGCACTGTGCCGCCTTCCTGGACGTCCTCTCCTCGATCGCCATGATGCCCCGCGACGAGGAGAATCCGCGGCTGCCAAGGCAGTGGAGGAGGCGTCTGCGCGCCTTCATGATTACTGACAACACCTCCTCCTTCACCACCTTGCCACGCCAAAAATGCCCCGATGGCGGCCAGCTAGTCAATGCGGGCGTACTGATGTGTGGCAATGATGTCGACTCCTCCACGGGACACCGATTTGGACGTTGCGATTGCAAGGGGGAGGGGAAAATCCTTGGAGATCCGGGAATACCAACTATAACTTGCTCAATCAAAAAGAACTATGTGAAAACTGCTTTATGTGATTTAGGAGTTGGTGTTAGTGTTATGTCTTTCTCTTTATATAAAAGACTTGACTTGAATAAGCTCACACCTGATGAAATATCTTTGCAAATGGCTGACAAATCAATTGCCATACCTATCGGTATCTGTGAGGATGTGCTCGTTGTTATTGTTAATGTTACTATTTTGACTGACTTTGTTATACTTGAGATGCCCGAGGACGACAACATGTCGATTATCCTTGGTAGACCCTTCTTGAATATTGCAGGGTCTGTTATTGATTGTAACAAAAGTAAGGTCACTTTTCATATCGATGGTAATGAGCATACGCTGCACTTTGTGAAGAAACAATTCCAAGTGAATGGTATTATTGTTATTAAAAAAATCTCTGACAATCACTATTGGAAGTTTTCAAATACCAGAGGGAGGTGCACTAGGTGGGCACAACCCACCTGGGCGTGCCAGGACCCCTAGGCGCGCCCTGGTGGGTTGTGGTCTCCACGTGGGCCCCCTCACTTATCCCTTCCCACCACATCGTCACTTACCTCCAGAAAAAATTCTCCATTGCTCTCTCTCGTGTTCTTGCTCTCAAACCTGTGGATTTGCTCGAATCTCCGTTTCCAAAACTGTTTCGGAGGATTGTTGCTTTGTATGTGACTCCACCGTTTGTCCAATTAGTTTTTGTTTTAGTGATTTATATTTTGAATAATTAGCTACTCTTGGTGCTTCTGTAGATGAGCTTGCATGTTGAATTTTTAGAGTTCTAAGTAGTTTGAATGCTTGCTATGGCCTCTATTTATCCCTATGAGTATTTGCTATCAATTGTATGAAGTTTTGTTGATAAATTTTTGTCACCTAAACATTTCCAGAAAATTGTACGCGAACATCATGAACCTATTTGGAAGGAGTTCTTCGAGGAGGAGATCCTCGGGGGCATCTTCTAGTGACAACTCCGCTCGCAAGTCTTATGTTGAACCGAGTGAAAGTTCCATTCGAGATGCAGCCACCAAAACATGCTTATGGCCTCGCGATGACTATATGATGCGTGTGAGCATTAAGGAAGAATTTGAGCAATATGTTCACAATGCAGGACTCGGTCCCTACATTGCAGATAAGTGCGAACAACACCACACTCTCACTGAATCATTTGTCAAGGGATTTAAATTCCATCCCCGTGAGTCTAGGGTGTCATTTAAAATTTATGAAAATCAAATTACATTTCATTGGAGAATTTTGCTCACCGCTGCAAACTCCCATTCTGGGGTTCGATTGACGAACCGCCAAGAGCTGAGTACCAATCATTCTTAACCAGTCTTTCTACGATGAGACGAGAGGAGTGACACAAAGTAGAATAAAGAGCATTCGATTTCCCGCAATTCAGTACTTTGCATTATTTAACGGGAAATGTATAGTAGGCATGCAAGACTGTAGTACACTTTGTGCTCCAGACTTGAGCCTCATACGCACCGCTCTCACCGGTGTAAGGAGTTATAACCTTGGGGCGATTGTTGCACGCAGACTGCAGCATAACGCTAATTGTGGCTATTTCTATGGTGGAATATATGCCACACGTTTAGCACGAGGGTCGGGTGTTTCACCTTTGCCCTTTGGCCCTATCCTACCTACACAGTATTTAGACTTTGATGCTTTGAAAAGGCATAAGATCCTCAAAGGAAAAATTCATAATTTCACTTACAATCTGTTGTTTAATGAAACATCTGTTGTGCACACATATTTGCTTGCGCCTGCTCTTTTTGACTATCACAACAAGGGGAGATATTTTGTTCTTGAGAGCAAGGCCCGAGCTCACAATGCGGCGGTGGAGGCAGCACGGCAGGCCGAGGCATCCGCACCGAGAGCCTCCGTGAGCTACCACGCTGACTACTATCCAGGCTACTGATCGATTACCAAGTTAGGCCAAAATCCTAAGATTGAGGGAGTACGTGTTTCTCACTCACATTACATTCATGTTCACACATTTCATTCCAGTTGTCGGTGTCCACACTTTTTCATTGTATCATCCATGTTAAATTTATTTTCTTGCTTTATTCCTGTGTGTTTGAAAAACCTTAGAAAAACCAAAAAAAGTTTTAGTTAATTTACTTCTATGGATGCTTAGTTGTAGCACTAAAAATAAAACCTAAAAATATTTCCTTGTTCTTCTTTTGTTTGTTGGGAGCTTTCCCGTGTAAATAGTTTTTCTCGTTTCTGTTTTTCCCTTTTATTTGCTTGTTCTAGAAAAATAAAAACTCCAAAAATATTTTAGTGTGTTTCTCTGAATCTCTTTTCCTTTTCTTTGAGTCGTACCGAGGAGAAGACCATGATGAAAATGTTGAGTGGCTCTCATATGAATAATTGTTGATCTAACAAAGAGCCCATTTTACCTTGTCTTCTCCTGTCGAAGGCACAACCAACCAGGGCGCGCCTGCCCTCCCAGGCGCGCCCAGGTGGGTTGCCCCACCTGGTGGGCCGTAGACCCTAAAACCGATGCTATAAAATCCTATTTTTCCAAAAAAACAGGAAGAAAGAATTATCGTGATCCACGAGACGGAGCCGCCGTCACCTCCTGTTCTTCATCGGGAGGCCAAATCTGGAGTTTGTTTGGGGCTCCAGAGAGGGAGATCTTCGTTCTTCGTCATCACCAACCCTTCTCCATCGCCAATTCCATGATTCTCCCCACCGGGAGTGAGTAATTCCTTCGTAGGCTCACTGGTCGGTGAGGAGTTGGATGAGATTCATCATGTAATCTAGTTAGTTTTGTTAGGGATTGATCTCTAGTATCCACTATGTTCTGAGATTGATGTTGCTATGACTTTGCCATGCTTAATACTTATCACTTTGGTCCCGGGTGCCATGATTTTAGATCTGAACTGTTTATGTTATCACCATTGTATCCATGTTCTAGATCCGATCTTTCAAGTTATAGTCACCTACTACGTGTTATGATCCGGCAACCCCGAAGTGACAATAGTCGGGACCACTCCCGGTGATGATCGTAGTTTGAGGAGTTCATGTATTCACCGTGTGTTAATGCTTTGTTCCGGTTCTCTATTAAAAGGAGGCCTTAATATCCCTTAGTTTCCAATATGGACCCTGCTGCCACTGGAGGGTAGGACAAAAGATGTCATGCAAGTTCTTTCCATAAGCATGTATGACTATTTACGAAATACATGCCTACATTATATTTATGAACTTGAGCTAGTGCCATATTTCCCTAGGTTATGACTATCACATGATGAATATCATCCAACAAATTACCGATCCAATGCCTACGAATTTATCCTATATTGTTTCTGCTAAGTTAGTACTGCTATCATCATTGTTACTGTTACCATTGCTATTGTCAATATTATCAAAACTATCATATTACTTTGCTACTGATCACGTTGCTGCATATAATACATCTCCAGGTGTGGTTGAATTGACAACTTAGCTGCTAATACTTGCAAATATTCTTTGGCTCCCCTTGTGTCGAATCTATAAATTTGGGTTGAATACTCTACCCTCGAAAACTGTTGTGATCCCCTATACTTGTGGGTTATCAACGATGGCTTCGATTTCCCCCTCCCGGAGGGATGTTTCCCCGGCAGAACAGCTCCGCCGAAGCCCTAGATTGGTTCTGCCCAGGTTCCGCCTCGAGACGGCGGCACTTCGTCCCGAAAGCATCCTTCTCATTTTTTCCAGTTCAAAACACACCATATAGCAGAAGATGGGCGTCGGAGGCCTGCTAGGGGGCCCACAAGGACGGGGGGTGCGCCTAGGGGGTAGGGCGCGCCCTCCACCCTTGTGGCTTGCTGGTGGCCCCCTCTGGTATTTTCTTCACCCAATATTTTCATATATTACAAAAACATGCTCCTTGAAATTTCAAGACTTTTGGAGTTGTGCAGAATAGGTCTCTAATATTTGCTCCTTTTCTAGTCCAGAATTCCAGCTGCCGACATTCTCCCTCTTCATGTAAACCTTATAAAATAAGAGAGTAAAGGAATAAGTATTGTGATATAATGTGTAATAACAGCCCATAATGCAATAAATATCAATATAAAAGCATGATGCAAAATGGACGTATCAACTCCCCCAAGCTCAGACCTCGCTTGTCCTCAAGCAAAAGCCGATATCGAAAAATATGACCACATGTTTAGAGATAGAGGTGTCGATAAAATAAAATACAGACATGAGGGCATCATGATCATCTTTAACAGCAACATATATTGTCATATAATTTCTTATTATAAAGTAACAATTCGTTCACAAGATAAAGCATGAATCAAAAACTTTATTGAAAACTAACAAACTATGACCTCAGTCATTGAAGCAATTGCAATTTATCATAACGTTGGAAAGAGTCAATATAAGAGCTTTTCAGCAAGTCCACATATTCAACTATCATTTAATCTTTCACAATTGCTAACACTCACATGATATTTATGGGTTCAAAGCTTCAATCAGACACAGAAAGATAGGGGCTTATAGTTTCACCTGCCATCTTTTTACCTCAAGGGTAATGTCAACAACAATACTTTACGGAAACCTACATCCGAGTGGATATATATATCCGGATCTCTCCAACATATAGTGCTTGCCAGAGGAAAAAGTGTAAAAAGAAAAGGTGATGATCACCATGACTCTTGTATAAGGGTAGAAGATAGAAGTGAAAGATAGGCCCTTCACAGAGGGAAGCAAAGGTTGTCATGCGCTTTTATGGTTGGATGCACAAAATCTTAATGCAAAAGAATGTCACTTTATATTGCCGCTTGTGAGAAAGAACTTTATTATGCAGTCCATCGCTTTTATTTTTTCCATATTTCAAGTTCGTATAAAGCTTATTTTCTTCACACTAATAGATCATACATATTTAGAGAGCAATTTTTATTGCTTGCACCGATGATAACTTACTTGAAGGATCTTACTCAATCCATAGGTAGGTATGGTGGACCCTCATGGCAAAACTGGGTTAAGGGATGTTTGGAAGCACAAGGAGTATATCTACTTGGTGCAAAGAATTTGGCTAGCATGAGAGGGAAAGGCAAGCTCAACATGTTGGATGATCTATGACAATATAACTTCTGTTCGGATATAAGAAAACATGACCAATTATGTTGTCTTCCTTGTCCAACATCAACTTTTTAGCATGTCATATTTTAATGAGTGCTCACAATTACAAAAGATGTCCAAGATAGTATATTTAGATGTGAATCCTCTCTTTCTTTATTAATTCTTATTAATTACAACAATGACCAAAACTATGTTTGCCAACTCTCACCAACTTTTATTCATCATACTCTTTATATGTGAAGTCATTACTCTCCATAAGATCAATATATGATCTTTTTATCTCTTTTTATTCTATTATTTCATTCCCTCAAGATCGTAGCAACAAAGCAAAGCCCTCAACTCAAAACTACTCTTTATTATATAGAACTCATGAACTCGATTACATAGAGGGAACATAAAGCAAACTCAAAGCTAGATCTTACTAAAAACTTTATTCTGCTAGATCAAGATATAACCAAAAGGATTGAACTAAGAAAAACAATAAAGATAAAGATGTGATGGTGATACTGAAGGAAATATGCCCTAGAGGCAATAATAAAGTTATTATTTATTTCCTTATATCATGATAAATGTTTATTATTCATTCTATAATTGTATTAACCGGAAACTTATTACATGTGTGAATACATAGACAAACAGAGTGTCACTAGTTTGCCTCTACTTGACTAGCTCGTTGAATCAATGATGGTTATGTTTCCTAACCACAGACATGAGTTGTCATTTGATTAATGGGATCACATCATTAGAGAATGATGTGATTGACTTGACCCATCCGTTAGCTTAGCACGATGATCGTTTAGTTTGTTGCTATTGCTTTCTCCATAACTATACATGTTCCTATGACTATGAGATCATGCAACTCCCGAATACCGGAGGAACACTTTGTGTGCTACCAAACGTCACAACGCAACTGGGTGATTATAAAGGTGCTCTACAGGTGTCTCCGATGGTATTTGTTGAGTTGGCATGGATCAAGATTAGGATTTGTCACTCCGATTGTCGGAGAAGTATTGCTGGGCCGTCTCGGTAATGTACATCACTATAAGCCTTGCCAGCAATGTGACTAATGAGTTAGTTGCGGGATGATGCATTACGGAATGAGTAAAGAGACTTGCCGGTAATGAGATTGAGCTAGGTATTGAGATACCAACGATCGAATCTTGGGCAAGTAACATACCGATGACAAAGGGAACAACGTATGTTGTTATGCGGTTTGACCAATAAAGATCTTCATAGAATATGTAGGAGCCATTATGAGCATCAAGGTTCCGCTATTGGTTATAGACCAGAGACGTGTCTCGGTCATGTCTACATAGTTCTCGAACCCGTAGGGTCCACACGCTTAACGTTCGGTGACAATCGGTATTATGAGTTTATGTGATTTGATGTACGGAAGGTAGTTCGGAGTCTCGGATGTGATCATGGACATGACGAGGAGTATCGAAATGGTCGAGACATAAAGATTGATATATTGGACGACTATATTCGGATACCGGAAGTGTTCCGGGTGATTACGGAGAAAACCGGAGTGCCGGAGGGTTACCGGAACCCCCCGGGAGAAGTAATGGGCCACATGGGCCTTAGTGGAGAGAGAGAGGGCCGGCCAGGGCAGGCCACGCGCCCCCTCCCCCTATGGTCCGAAATGGACTAGGGAAGGGGGGCAGCGCCCCCCCTTTTCCTTCTCCCTCTCCTCCTTCATTTCCCCCTCCTATTAGGAGTAGGAAAGGGGAGTCCTACTCCTACTAGGAGGAGGGGAGTCCTACTCCTACTAGGAGGAGGACTCCTCCTCCTGGCGCGCCCTGCAAGGGCTAGCCGGCCTCCCCCTTGATCGTTTATATATGGGGGTAGGGGGCACCCTAGGACACACAAGTTGATTGTTCCAAGGCGTGTGCGGTGCCCCCTCCACCATAATCCACCTCGATCATATCGTAGCGGTGCTTAGGCGAAGCCCTGCGTCGGTAGCAACATCATCACCGTCATCACGTCGTCGTCCTGACGGAACTCTCTCCTGTGAAGCTCTGCTGGATTGGAGTTCGTGGGACGTCATCAAGCTGAACGTGTGCTGAACTCGAAGGTGTCGTACGTTCGGTACTTGGATAGGTCGGATCGTGAAGACGTACGACTACATCAACCATGTTCTCATAACGCTTCCCCTTATGGTCTACGAGGGTACGTAGACGATACTCTTCCCTCTCGTTGCTATGCATCACCATGATCTTGCGTGTGCATAGGAATTTTTTTTAAATTACTACGTTCCCCAACAATGGCACCCGAGTTAGGTTTATGCGTAGATGTTATATGCACGAGTAGAACACAAGTGAGTTGTGGGCGTCACAAGTCATACTACTTACCAGCATGTCATACTTTGGTTCGGCGATATTGTTGGATGAAGCGGCCCGGACCGACATTACGTGTACGCTTACGCGAGACTGGTTCTACCGACGTGCTTTGCACACAGGTGGCTGGCGGGTGTCAGTTTCTCCAACTTTAGTTGAACCGAGTGTGACTACGCCCGGTCCTTGTTGAAGGTTAAAACAACACTAACTTGACGAAATATCGTTGTGGTTTTGATGCGTAGGTAAGAACAGTTCTTTCTCAGCCCGTAGCAGCCACGTAAAACTTGGAACAACAAAGTAGAGGACGTCTAACTTGTTTTTGCAGGGCATGTTGTGATGTGATATGGTCAAGGCATGATGCTATATTTTATTGTATGAGATGATCATGTTTTGTAATGGAGTTATCGGCAACTGGCAGGAGCCATATGGTTGTCACTTGATTGTATGCAATGCAATCGCCCTGTAATTGCTTTACTTTATCACTAAATGGTAGCAATAGTCGTAGAAGTAATATTTGGCGAGACGACGACGATGCTACGATGGAGATCAAGGTGTCGTGCCGGTGACGATGGTGATCATGACGGTGCTTTGGATATGGAGATCAAAGGCACAAGATGATGATGGCCATATCATATCACTTATATTGATTGCATGTGATGTTTATCCTTTATGCATCTTATTCTGCTTGATTGACGGTAGCATTATAAGATGATCTCTCACTAAATTTCAAGGTACAAGTGTTCTCCCTGAGTATGCACCGTTGCTAAAGTCCGTCGTGCCAAGACACCATGTGATGACACTACAAAAAAATACACTTCCGTGATGATACGTGTTTGTCACAGTAGGTCGCTTTTTTGTCATGCATGTACATCCATGACAAATTTTTGACAGAATCAAGATAGTCATACCTGTGCTGTCGTAGAAGTGTTCCATGACATTACCAAAATTATCATCACGGAAGTGTCCACTTCCATGACGATAAATCGTGCGTCACAGAAGTGCTTTCGTCAAGGGTGACCGACACGTGGCATCCACCGTAACGGAACGCCGTTAAGCTATCGGGTCGGGTTTTGGATCCGATAACCCGTTAACAGCCCCGACCAATGGGGATTTTCCACGTGTAAAATCATCATTGGCCGGAGGAAACACGTGTCGGCTCATCATTGGGACAAATGTCAACCACTCATTGGACGGAAGGCGCCTATGATACGTCGACACGTGGCACGGCCCAACAGAGGCCCATTCCTGTGAAAAGGCCGGCCCGTTTGACTTGGTCAAAAGGTGGCGGGCCGGCCCATGGAAAGCCTGTTAACGGCCTATTCGCATATAGCCCATTTACAGCCCGCTAACCCAAGGCCCGTTACGCCCTATCCGAATTAGGCCCAGTAGCATCATCTGGGCCATCCAATATGATTCCAGCCCGTTTTCACTTCTGGCCCATGTATGGCCCATGACGTCTTTCGGCCCATATGAGGCCCTTTATAACTATTGACCTATTAACGTCCCGTGGTGAAACTGGCCCGTAATGAATAGTGTATCACTTTACACCCATTAACGGCCCGTGGTGAAACTCGCCCGTAATGAACAGTGTATCACTTTATACCCATTAACGGCCCGTTATTCCGTTGGGCCGTTTCCAGCCCATGTTATCTTCGGCCTTCTCAGAGCCCATTTATTCTTGGGCTCATTTCCAGCATTCGTTTACTTACGGTCCGTTACTGTCATTTTCTGCCTGTGGGCCAAATTCAGCCCGTGGTTACAGTTGGCCCGTTTGTGGTCCGTTAATACGTTGGGCCGTTTTCATAGCGTCATCAAATACGGCCTATTAACGATGGCCCGTTACGGTCGGCCCAATAACGGACGATTCCAACTCTAGCCCGTTTACGGCCATAATGCGGCCTGTTGTTGGCCCATGTTTGGCCAATCGATCATACGGCCCGTATAAGGCCCATTGATGATACGACCCATAGAAGGCCCATTGTTTCTACGGCGCGTAGAAGGCCTATTGTTTCTACGGCCCGTAGAAGGCCCACTGTTTCTACGGCCCGTAGGAGGCCCAGTGTCACTACAGTAAATATTAGCCCATGGTTATTGTGGCCTAGTTTTAAAAATAGGTTATTGCCGCCACTAGTTAACCGCGGAAAAAGAACTGCAATGACTACAAGCAAACAAATAAACAAGACAACAAGGAAATAAATAAGCAAGCAACTAACGCTAGGCTATCACGGCTATTACACATATTACATCCACTAGGCATCAAAGTTCGCCACCAGTGCAAATATAGGGAACAAAGCAGCATATCATATACACTGGCCGTCAAAATTGGCCACCAGTGCAAATAAACACGGCAGCAAAACAAGAGCATAACTGAAACAACTTCAGAAGAGCTCAAGAAACGTTATCCTGGGTATCCACCATGCTGGCAATAAGCTTAGCAAGCTGATTAGCTTTGTCCTATTTGGCGCTAAAATCCTCCAACGCTTGCTATTGCACCAGAAAGTATGCATCTGAATGCTCCAGGGACTTCCGCAGTCCTTCCGCTTCTTGTCGCAGCACAGCTGATCGATGTCTTTCAGCTTGTAGTTGAGACTCAAGAAGCCGAACTGATTCAGACAATGAGTTTGAATAGCTTGTGCAAGCGGTAGTGGCCAGTAACTCCAACACTAAACCAAGACAGGATGTGTCACTATCCTGAACCTTATCTGCATTACTTCCTTTACCGTTGCTTAATAAGGCACTCTTCCCCAATATTCTGTCAGCATTCTAAAAGAAGAAACAAGCAGACACATAACAAGTTTAGCATGTACTAGTATATGAAACTCATTTCGGTGAACTAGTTCATTAGTAAGGTGGACAGGATTAAACTACCAAGTCTTCTATTGCCAAGTACTAGTACATAATAAAAGCATCAAACAAACATATATCTATGTCCTATGGTAGCAATGGAATCTTAAATTAGAATAGCTGTTCTTCAGGTTTAGGCACTTGTTCTACATGAACAGAGTACAGTAAGACGCAAGAATATAATACTTAAAAATAGAAAATGAGCTCATAGACCTTACCAAATTCTTGGTTCGGGACCAGTACAGAACAAGGCGTTCCCAGTCATCGTCCAGTAAATGTGTCTCAGGAGAACGTAAGGGAATTTGATGAGTTTCTTTGCCGGTGAAGTACGTTTTCTTCAGGTAATTCCGATACTGCCACCAAACATTCTTGAAGATAGCAGAGGTATTAGCACAGGTTACCTCATCCTGAGTTTCCAAATCGGTCCTTCTCTATAGAGAAAAATGGGAAAATTTGTTGTATTATAACCATCATGGAGGTAGGATGTATGGGACGAAGCAAAGTAATTGCCATGAATAACATTACTTACACATAACTCCTGGACAAACACCTGCAACTGGCATTTTCCTTCATCTTCAGTATAATATTTCCAAGATGGGAAGATACGCACATACGATTTAACAACATCAAATGCGATAGATGCTAAACTACGACTAGCTGGTTGTGCTTCCTCCACAGGAATAGGCGTACTAACTGGTGGAGTTGGGGTTCGCCGTGATAGTACTGGCCCTATGGGCACTGGAGCTGCCTTACTAACTGCTCTTGTTTGGGAGCTTTGTGGTGGAGATGGTGTTGTGTCAACAGGAACTGGGTTACTATCGGCTGGGGTTGGGGTTAGATTGGGTGAAGCTGGTTCTCTGTCCATCATAGTAGGGTACAATCTGCGAGAGCTTGGGTTATGTGTGGTAGGGTTGGTTCTTGTGCATGTACAACTGGGGTGCTATCTCCATCAAGAGGTAGCACTGTTTTATTTGAAGACCGTGTTTTTAGTCCGCTAGATACTGGCATTACTCGCTCCAATTCAAATGGCTGATAAATAGGAAACATAGTTGAATGTACAGACATTGTATGAGAGACAGATGCAATAGATAGTGTGGAAAAAAGAGGGCATGAAATAGTTGACATGTATATTGTTTAACTAAAACGGATAGCATGACATAATTTCACATATATGATGTCTATCTAAACTGGATAGCATAGTATAACATAATTCAAAGATATGATGAATAACTAAACAGGATCACATGACATAATTCACCTACATGTTATCTAAGTAATCAGGATCACATCATTTAATTCACATATGTGATTTATATGCTAAACAGAGGGCATTCTGTATGATGTACAAACTAAGAACATGGTGTTGAATATTGTGTATATGATGTCTAAACTATGCAATGCAAGACATCGTATGCATGATATGAGCAGTATAACCGTGCCAAGTTAGATCATACTCCTCAGTGGGGGAATAGGACTGGTCATCTGTCTCTGAATCCATCTTTGAGGAGCTATCGGGACCCAACAAGAGATCTGCTTCGATAGGTAGCACTGTCTGCTCTGAAGGCCTTGTTTTCACTCCAGATTTTTCCATCTCCCACCCAAATGGCTGATTCACAGGAAGAGTAGTTTAATGTACAAACATTGTCGACAAATGGAAATGTAATGAAGAAAAGGATGGGCAAGATATTATTCAAATATATGATTCCTGGTTAAACAGGATGGCATTGCACATTTCACATATATTATGGCTGGCTAAAAGACATGAGACTGCATAATTCCCATATATGATATAGAAACTAAACAAGTGGCATTACAGAACATGTCTAACCTAAGCAGATGACATATATTATGTCAAAAGTAGGCACTGCAAGGCAACATATGCATGATATGACTAACATCATCATGCCAAGGTAGAGCAAACACCTTGGGGGGTAAATAGGAGTGGTCAGCGGCGTCCGAATCCGCCTCAGAACAGATATCTTCCTCTGGATTACAATCTGGAGAGGGGTGGGAAGGGTTTGCCATTGAACCCACCATGGAGCGATGTCTGCATGACATTGTATTGCTGCGCAAAGCTCTTCTCTTTTTCTCTACATGTTCAGCATGACTGTGTACAATATCTGACATGCATACGAAAAAAATATGGTGAGATTATGTAAGGAGAGCATGCAGAAATTTAGAGTGATGGTAACAACCAGTGGATCGATGTTTTTCCGTTGCACCAAAATAGCCCTAATGGATCGACGTGAATGTATAGTAATAAGTGATGCAACAAGTGTACAACCTCTTTGCCGTAGCCGTGTCGACCTCAGCATCATTGGGTTGGTCGCTGAAGCAGTTGAGGCAGAGGTGGCTGTCAGAGGTGTGGAGGAAGATCTGAGGAATCTATAGACGGCGTCCAGGGCACTGCTTTGTTGTGACGGATCGTTCTGTCATTGGAGCAGCTCCGGTGAGCCGTAAGACGTCAAGGCTGAAGCAGCACAAGACAGACATCGTCAATCTCAAGTGGGATTCTAATAGCATCTCCAATAGATGATGTAAAACGGATGTAAAATTAACATCACCAAAAACCACCTAACTACAATAGATGAGGTAAAAACTATTAACTCTGAACTTAACTGTTGAAACTGAAATTTACTATGGATTCTGAATGCTACTGTCGAAACTGAACGCAATGGTAGCAGAGAGGCACTTGACATGTAGTTTAGGGAGGGCCTGCAGTTCATCTTCAACCTGCACCCCCCTGAGCCGCCAGCCACCATCGGCCTCGCCGCCGGCCCCAGCGCCGCCTCGCCGCCCGGAAACAACTCGCCACCACCGCCCCGGCCAGCCCTCTAGGCCCCCGCCCCCACCCTGAACCCTAAGATAGATAGTGGGGTACCTCTCCGGCGAGCCCCCATCCCCGCTGTGGGTGGTTCTTCCTTAACTCCGGCAAGCCCCCCCAACCCCTGAAAATCGACTAACCCAAAAGTCAATTCAGTCGACTGAAGTGTGGCTTAATCGGAGCAGAGCAGCAACACGAGCGAGGGGGAGCAGCAACAGCAGCTGGGCGAGCGAGCGATCGAGCGAGAGCCGGAGCAGCAGCAGCAGATCCGGCTGGTATGGACGCCGCCGCCGAAGGGGCCTCGCACTGGGGGAGAGCCGCCGTGGAGATGTCGCCCACGGCGTCGGCTTCAAGGTAGACGCTCCATGAGGGTGCGGGATGGAGCACCGTCGGCGCTGGGAGGTCGAGTTAAAGAGAAGGTGCGATGCGATGAGTGTACAACCTCTTTGGTGGCACCGAGTAGGCCTCGTCTTTGTCCGAGGAGTCGATGAGGATGCTGCGGTTCCGGTGGAGCAGGTTAAGGCGGCACTGTGGGGATGGAGCGGCCACGATAGACGAGGCGATCGTCGGAGCAGCTCCTTGGAGGTGGAGGACGGGGCGGCTGAACCGGCGGGACGACGAGATGGCCGACGGATCCTCATCCGGGGAGGTGGACGAGGGATGTCGAGCTGTTGCGGTCAACGACGTCGTCGGTGAAGAGGCTCCAGCTGGGCAGCGGTGACGTGGCGGACAGAGGAGGGTGGGGTTTCGCGGCTGGAGCGGAGAGGTTATGGCGGCTTCGGATTTTGAATGGCGGAAAGGGGGCGATGGGAGGGGGTGAAGCATGACTTAGGAACGTGCTTGTCCAAAATGTAGGGTGTGTTACAAAAGTATCCCCCACCGATTTGAACTAGCGGCCCTTTCGGCTCAGGGTTAGAAGGGGGATTTCGCGTGTCGGGATTTGGCAGTTGGAGGGAGTTTTCGCGCGCGTTGTAATTTCGAGATAGCAAGGCGCGGGTTGTGAAGGCGCCAGTTTTGGGAGCACGATATCTGAATTTTTGGGATATAACAAGACGCGGGTTGAATTTTAGGGACAAGCCTAACGTGTAGTAATATTGTACTTGTACATACCAAATCAATTCGCACTTCCCTCAACCAAAAAGAAAACGAAAAAATAAAACTATTCACACCACACAAAGAGAGAGTCTTGCCCCGTTTTACTATACAGATGCTATTCAAAGCTACTTCCTCCTTCCATCTATATAGGGCGTAATGCGTTTTTCGATGCTAACTTTGACCAAATATTAGAGCAATGATATATGACATGCAACTTACACAAAGCGCACCGTTAAATTCGTCTGTGAAAGGTTCTTTCAATGATATAATTTTCACATTGTGCATGTCATGTACTATTATTCTTGTCAATAGTCAAAGGCGGTCTTAAAAATCTCATTACGCCCTATATAGATGGAAGGAGGGAGTATGAATCCATGTTATGTCCGATTAAATTTTTTTGCTTGCTGTATAATGCATGTAACCTACTCATACCAACACTTTAGTGCATTCCAAATGTCTATACTACCGCTGCAATTCGAACTAAATTTGAATTCGTTTCTCTATTTCAATAAGAATCTACAATCATGATTGTTGCCAACTTCAATCATCATAGTTTCCTTGCTATCCGCCAGATATAAATCAGACGGCGCTAACTTTCTCTTGTGCATGCACATGCCCGCATCCCTCTCACCCTCCCTCAGCATTCTCTAGCTCCATCGCGCAAATTCGTCTTTTCACTTTAGGTCGTTCACCAACGGTGTGTGTAGGCCCCCAACTCCTTCTTTACAGCACACATTGATCGATATGCCTCTCTAGCCAGGTGTGCCTAGCACAAACACAAGCTTCCCCTCTTCTCTTGTCACCGTCCATGCCTCACTCCCACCACTCTTTTCATCATTCTCGTACTCGCACACTCCTCCCCCTCGATATAGCATACCTCTCGTACCACCTCCTACATGCACCCCTCTCTCTCTATCCTTCTCCTCGTGCCTCATTTGCTTCTAACCCACACATGCATGTATACCGATCGATCTCCCAACATATACCTAGATCGACTTTAACTACCCCCCATCGATCGACGTACCTCACAAGTTATGTCTCTCCTTTCTCTTACAAAGGGTGATTGATCTTCCTATGTAGTTACGTCTGCTTACCATAGCCACATCGTCCCCCCTCATCATTCGTGCATGCCTCCTGACCTATCTCTCACACGCATGTGCATAGACAACAAGCAGCCATCTCCTCTCTTATTGATATTGCGGGCGTTCCCTCCGTTTGTCTAGCAAGCCTATCCCACCATTTGTTAGAAGCAACTCCACTACCACCCCCTCCAACACTCTAGCTTTGTCTCTCTCCCAACCTTATTCATCTCCTGCACATATGCATGGATGCCGATCGATCTCCCTTAATACATGAGGCAGATCGATCTCCTTAATACATGAGGTAGGCCTCTCTCCTCCTCCACACATATACCAGCCATTGTACCTCTATAGTTAATTGGGCCTCCCTCTTCCCCCACCACACACCAATAGTCGAGCGCTGCAGGTAGGTATCCATGCCACAGAGACAAATTGCACATGTCCCATCTCACGTTCTAGTAGGCCAACCACTCTATATCTTTGACGTGGGCACACACAAATTCGATGGCACTCTTTATCGACCGCACGCGCACACACACACACACATCACCCCTCTCTTCGATTCTATGGACACCTCAAGCCAATGATACCTCCACTCTCTTCTCGTGGATCGCCCCCTCTATATATATGTTATATCCAGGACTCTATTTCACACACATTGTATATGTTAAATTTTTTGATTGACCCCCCCCACAAAAAAAACTCTTAAGAACTCACACACTACATCTCTCTAGGTTTGTATCTCTCTCACACAACCCCACGCAGGTGGTGTACGTATACAAGAAGAGAATAGGTGCACCGTGCACGTACTCACGCTTCGTGCCCAGCCACACCCATGTGGGTACACGGTGGAGCTCATTTCTTTACGAAATGGCAGCCCACGTGCTAATTTGAACGCCTATAGCGGTTGTTTACCTAAGGAGGTCGTGTACCACTCGTGCACGAAACAAAGTTCAACTTGACGCGTTGCCGCGTTATTTTTAAATAAAGTTATAGCGCCCAATGGCACGTACACAAAATATAAAATGATTTTTATGGAGGAAAAGGTAGTCCGCTCTTCAGAGTATCTCACACAAGGCTCCAGTGGCCTCTCTCTCTCTCTCACCGTTGGTCACTGATCCGGCCGCATCCTGTTCGCCGGGGGAAAGGGAGTGCAGTGGCCTCTCTCTCTCACCGTTGGTCACTGATCCAGCCGCATCCCGTCCGCCGGGGGAAAGGGAGTGTGGTGGCCTCTCTCTCTCTCACCGTTGGTCACTAATCCGGCCGCATCCCGTCCGCCGGGGGAAAGGCAGTGCGGTGGCCTCTCTCTCTCTCACCGTTGGTCACTGATCCGGCCGCATCCCGTCCACCGGGGGAAAGGGAGGAAGTGCATCGTTTTTCCGTTCGACGGCGCCGAGGCAGCACGTCCCGATCTGCGGTACACGCCGTTCTCTCTGACCAAGCTCCGGCGCGGCAGGGCCTACGCCACCTGCTCGCAGATTCCGCCCACTGCCGCTCACCTAGTTACATCCCGACGACCTCCAGGTATCCCCTCCGGCCTTGCTCCACTGCCCATTTCCCACGTCGATGCATGTGGATCTTCCATAGTTCTTTGCCCAAAACGTCGCTCGTCCTGCGTACTTTCCATATTGCATTCTCGTCCTCACACCGTTTTAGACAAACACAACCGTTTTGTTATCTTCCCTTAGGATAAGGAATATGCTTCTTTTTTGTTGTCGCATGTGTCATCAACTGTTATTGGCCAGTAATTGTTTCCTTTCTACCTCTTTTTTGCAAACAGGGCTATCCATTTCACGTTGTTGCTATTGCGACCTTTTGGTGAACTGCACAAATCACTTTTTTCTTAAGAGTGTTCTGTGCAGTTGTACTAAAATGTCACACGGGCAACGTCTCTACATTTTAGTGTGACTGCACAAAGGGAGATTGGTTTTGCTCTATCCTCCTCATCCAACTACGAGCCTAATCTTCTCCAACTAGTTAGTCTTAAGAGAGACTGCAAAGGTGACCGGCTTCTATTTGTGTGTTTATTGTTTCATCAGCAGTCCTCTATTATCGTAATCACACCTGATATCTTTGGAACAGGGACACTCAGCTCTATTTTAGTGGAACTGCACAAAATGATCGGAATGTTGCATGCTCCACACAACTACTTTTTTTCCCAACATGCCTTGTTGATTTAGACAGAGCTGGGGGAACGTTGCTGCCAATGAAAGCATGGATCAATTTTAATTTAACACCTTCTCACAACTTTGTCTTCAGTTGTGATGTAATTATTAGCTCTGATCTGCTAATAATTGACATGCATTAGCAAGGAAGTTAGTTTTTTATTGTTTCCGAAAGAGCATCGATGGCAAGACACACGAAACAAAAGCTGAAAGCTCACACCATTGTACAATTTCATGTCGCTGGAAAATTATTTGTATAGTATGTCAATTATGTAAACAAATGATGGAAGCTTGATAGCATTGCTAGAAGCCTCTTCATCATCCGGGTCCATGTGCCATGCACAAAATTATACTCCTTCGTTCCTAAATATTTGTCTTCTTACAAATTTCAAACGGGCATATTTTAGAGTGTAGATTCACTCATTTTGCTTCTTATGTGTACTCCCTCCGTTCCTAAATATTCTATTCGTCTTAACAGAGATTTCAACAAGTGACTACATACGGAGCAAAATGAGTGAATCTCCACTCTAAAATATGTCTATATACATCCGTATGTGCCAGTCCATTTGAAATCTCTAAAAAGACAAATATTTGAGAGAGAGAGAGAGAGAGAGTAGTCACTCGTTGAAATCTCTAAAAAGACAAATACTCCGGAGTATATTTAAGAACCGAGGGGGTAGTGCACAACCGCATGGGAGACTCAGCCCGGTCGTTGCACGCATTAATAGTGAGTAACGAGCAGTCAAATCATAAGCCCCACCTTTCCCACTGTAAGTTGCTCTGAAGAGGCAACCATCAATACGCTCTTCTTTGAATCCTCTCATACTACTCCATCCGTCACTGTTTATACAACGCGCTTCAGAAAAAAGAAAAAAAATCTGTGGGACCAAGGCGACTAGCGATCGATCTGAAAAATAGCATTGGTAGTTATAGCACGGCGTCTATTACTAGAGGGAATAATGCGTACACACATGCATGCAGTGCTTCCACCCCGGGTACACACATGCATGCACTCCGTAGTAGTACAGTACATGGAGAGAAAATTGTGGACTTGATTGCAGTTACCACGCCCTAATTAATTGAGCATTATACCAAACGCGTCTAAAGTCTCACTGGTGGTGGAAATGCATTGAGAGAAATGCATCATAATGAAGCGCGCCCTGTAAACTGTGACAGAGGGTGGAGTAGTATGAAGGTGCAAAACCAAGTACGCGTACTACTGCGCTTGGCTCTTTGCCCCTTCGTGAAGTCGAACAATGATGGTACTCTGCATGTTGGGTACTATAGTGTATGCCTCTGATAATCTAACACCGAACGGACTGATGCATGTCCACCGAGGGTAGGTTGCATTAGTCAAAAGGCGTAAGCGAGCTTCACCTTGTCTTGCAAGCTTCTCCTCATTCTGCGAGTTGACGTGACACACCAAAAAGTAGTGCTAGTCCATACTCCCTCCTTTCCGGTTAATATGGCTTAATCTTTTTTGCGGGTAAATGAGAGAGCTTTATTCATATATAAGCATTCTTAGGATGATCAGCCAAGACACTGGTCACTAGGAAGCGAGGTACCCCGCAAAAAAAGAAGTAGGAAGCGAGGTGTTTCATCAAGCCAGCTCTCAGCCACATTCAAAGTGCAGCAAGCACGGTTCGCACGAAGATGCGCCGCAAGGTTTGCTGACCTGTTTACATGCTGAATAACAAAAAAAGAGGAAATATTACTGAGCGCTACTATTTGTAACAGGATTTGAGCCAGAATTAAGCGAGAATTGTGGCAAGTGTTCCATGCAATCAACTTCCATTATCACATGCGAGAACCCTCGAAGAGAACCAAATGTGTTGAAGATTGCTTTATCACATTTTAAAATTATAATAAGAGTGCAGACACTCCTCCATCCGGTTCCTAGTACTAGTATAGTACGTACCTTTATGGACTATAGTAGTAGTACTAGTAAACTTTGCGGTTGGCTGTTCGGGAAGTCGAACAATAATAGCACTAGTAGTATAGTGTATGCTTCTGGCAATCTGACACCGAATTAATTGTTGCACGTCCACCGCTTGAGCGAGGGAGAGCTTGCATTAGTCAAAAGTTTCTCCTTGTCCTGCGAGCCACCGCGCGCAAGCTTCTCCCGCCCTGCAACCTTCTCCTCTTCGGCAAGTTGACGAGACACAACAAAGTAATGCTAGTCCATGCTGCCTCCTCTTAGGTTAATATGGCTTAATTTCAAACGAGATAAATACACTGTCTGTCACTGTATATTTGTAAAAATACAGTCAGTGGACTTCATAATACGCTCATTGCGCTCAATATATATATTTTTCGGTGTTCATACGGTCACTAGCTCACCCTGACTGAGTATGTGTGTGCATGCACGTGTAGGTTGAGCACTTGAGCGTGACCGTGTGTGTTCCGTCGTGTGCTCGGACATGCATGCATTAGGGTGTCGCACGCGTTTTTGCGTCCATGTGTACGTGTGACTGTTGCATACACATAGGGGGAGTACGTGTAGGGGCCACTAAGGAGCAGTCAAATCACACAGTAAGTTAGTCGGAAGAAGCAACCATCATTTCACTCTTGAATGACACGTACGCAATATAAAATGGTTGATATGGAGAGAAAAAGAAAACCACTATATATACACTAGCAGGAGCCTAAGCTACAAGCCTGCTTGCTTAGGTTGCTCTCTTCACAAGCATAGAACAACGGGCCTGATCCCGCAGCTGGGGAAGGGAACAATGTTCTGCGTAGACGCGGTCGACATCGGCGAGGGAGAAAACCCACAGTCGGTGCGTCCCAATCGGGGGTCACCGCGGTATGGGCCGATGCCGCGTCCCAACCGCCCTTGTAGCTACAGCCCGATGTCCCAGGTAGTCCATCTTCCTTTTGGAGCTGGCTTGCTCCACTGCCGTAGCTCCATCTCCATGTCGATCTTTCTCTACTTCTACCGGCTTATATTTGTGATGAGTTTATGTCTCATGAACTAGTGCCAGTACTATTATTCTAATCACACTTCTTCAATATCTTTGCCATCAGGGATGCTCAGGTCGATTTTAGTGGAACTGCACAAAAGCATCATATGATCCGAGGGTGCCAGCCGTCTTTCCTTCCCGACATGGAAAGTGCTATGGAACAAGAGGTACCAGAAGGTGGAGAACCAAAGAGTGCTTCTTCTATTGTTGCTGACATTCTCACCAAAGAATCTCCCTCTAGCACATTCCTTCGACAGGTTCTACCTGGCCAGGAAATTAAATCATGTTTAGGGTTTAGGGTTTAAGTCGTAGTGACCCCATCAGTAGTTTTTCTATCGTACACGCTCTCACAACTTTTTTCTTTAGTTGTGAAGTAAATATTGGCTATGATCTGTGAATCATTGAGATGCATCAGCATGCGTGTTAGTTTTCCTTTGTATTTGATGGAATGTTGTAACGAGGCAACCTTGGAATAGGAATGAAAATGGAGTGGAAAAGTTTCCGTTTTTCTGGAGAAAAAATGGAAACGGAGAGAAACCAACGTTTCGTTTCGTTGGATCGCGCCATCGAGCAAAACCAACGTTTAAATCATGTCTGTCGTGTTCGTGTCTCACCCTCCTCCACGGCTTGACCCCACACGGTCGCTCGGCATGCCACTCACCGCAAACCGAGTAGTATACCATAACATTCCCGCCTGCTTGTCGATGGATCGCGCCATGGAGTACTAGCACTACTGGAAGAGATTGACGAGTTGGGGGAGGACAGCTAGCTGTAGCACGGACTCCCAAGAACTTACTACGGGAAGAGATCGCGCATGTTGTAGCCGGCTATTGCGACCTTTGAACGCGGAGCAGCCGCGTGCACCCGGAAGCGGCGCGGGCGACGCTCTCTTGGCCGGCGCGCCACAATCAATGCCGACGCCAGTGAGAGGTCGCGTCCGCTCTGGCCGGGCATGAATGCGGCACTGACCGTTTCGGGCGGGAAGCACACGCGGGTGATGAAGAGGGTTCGGGTTGGTCAGGACCGACCGTGGCAGCGGTCCGGACGTGCGCAAACAAGAGATGATGTACGTTAATATTGCTGCAAATATAATTAACAACGTAAATAATGTGCCAGTTGGACAAATATGATTGGAGATGGAGATGGAAATGGAATTTTACGTAAACACGGATATGCATGTCTATGTCTATGTGTGTGTGCGCGACGACTCTCGCGACCTGGAAGCGGGGGCGTGTTTTTGATTGAATTTTCTTTCTTGGTATGTTAGAAAATCAGTTTGTCTAATTCACATCTAGATGTTATTTAAGGATATCACATCTAAGCTCCCACAAGTATATAATGTAGCAACAAGAAACAAAAAAACTAGCAAAAGACCACAAACAGAGTGGACATCAACTTATATGTGACATAACTATGTCACATCTAGATGTGTCCTAGACAGACCCTTAAAAAATTGTCCGCCAGTTTTCGTTTCTTTTTTCCGGGAACGCGCGTATTCTATTTAAAACCATTGCTATGGACAGATTTTTTACTCCATTATAGCCTCTTGTTTGATAGAGTTTCTCGTGTCTCACTCTCTCACCCTCTCCATATCAAAACAAGATGACAGTGTCCACTCTATCTCTCTCCTCACCGGTGGTCACAGATCCGGCCGAATCCCGTCCGCTGCGGGAGGTGAGGAGGTGCAGCGTTGACGTTGTCGCCATCGGCGACGGAGGAAGCCGATGCGCACCGTCCTCTCGGAGCCGGCGCTGGCGCGGATGAAGATCCTCCGCGCCCTTGTTCGCTGCCATCGTGTGGGCAGATCCCGCCCGCCCGCCAAAACAACATCTCGCCCACCTAAGGTATAACTTCTTGTACTGGTCCAGCTCCCCAGGTTTCCCGTGCAGGTTTTCTTCTATGCGACTACTCCCCAGCTCCCCATGCATAGTAGCTAGAGTTCGTCGGCTGGTCCAACATCACCTACTAGTACTATTATAAAGGAAATGCCACTCAAAAAGTTGTCCTGATTTATGCCTCGGTGGAGGTATACATCTTGTTTCGACAAAAAGTACATGGTGGTTGTGCGGTCATTGTCCATATGGTGGTAGTACTATCACTGGTTAAATGAAGAAATGCTTTTTTTCTCAGGTATCCTGGTTTAGTTCTCATCAAGATAATTATGATGCTTCTGTTTGTTGGTGGACTTTTCATTAATTCTTATTGACAATTGAGATGTCGTTGCTAACCCTTTTTTTATATATTTTTGGAAACAGCGATGCGTGTCTCCATACCCGGGCATGTCTTCCTCAATTTTAGTGGAACTGCACAAAATTGGATGGCCATTATTGTTCCGCCTCACTGTCCTCTGCCACGTGGTTCTTCCTTCCTCGAGCTTGATTACTGAGAAGAAACAGACCACAGTGAGGATTTGTCGAACTTCTTAGGTACCTCACCCAAACTTGATGCCAAATGGATGATGCATCACCACGATGACCTATCGATGCTCATGGTTGCGCCTCATGGTTGCGTCGGCTGGTGAAGCTGATCGATTTTCGACGAAAAACAAGTTGTCTTCCATCAGTGCTCTTTGCTTGTTACGCACAAAGATGATATCCTTCATCAGTTCACCTTAGTTGTGTTGGAGACACAGTCGTCTTTCACGTTGGTGCAATTTTCGCTAGGGTTTTACGACAGGTGGGCCCAAAATGTGGCTGCCTCACCTGTCATACAGCCAAAAGCAGGTGCAGTGAAGGCACCGGAGCTCAGTCCGTACTACAGTAGTATATATATAAGCGGGAGCCTCAGCGCTTGTTCGCTAGGGTTTGCACTCTCCACACGCTCGCCGCACTACATATATTTTACTCCCTCTGTTCTGAATTACTTGTCTTAGATTTGTCTAGATACGGAGGTATCTAGCACTAGAATGAGTCTAGATACATTTGCTAGGGTTTGCCATATTCACAGTCTCTCACCCTCTCTTCACCAGATCTAAACAAGACTGCGCTGGCCTCTTGTCTCTCTCTCTCCCCCTTCACAGCTGGTGAAGGACGCGTCCGTATCCCGTCGCACCGGGAAGGGGAGGAGGTGCAACGTTCACTCTATCACCTCCGGTGAGGGAGGCAATCCACTGCTGGGTGCGCTGTTCTCTTTCACCCAGCGCCTGTGCGGGAGGGCCACCGACCCCTTCTTCCTCGCTGCCGTACTTAGTGTGGGCAGATCCGGCCTCCTGCCACACGCCTTGCCACATCCCGACGACCCTAAGGTATAAGTTTCTTTGAAACCATCGTTGCTCTAGCTGCATGTGGATCTTTTTCGATCTGTAGCCGAATCTAGGTCTTGGTTCAAAGAGGAATGAAGGGTGCGGTGGGCTGGAGCAAGAATCTAGGACGTGGTTCAATGAGGAAAGGAGGGGCGGAAAGTAGTATAGACTGGCTATCCAACCGCTTTGTAGGTCGAAAAGGGAAAAAGGGGGGTAACCCAGTACACACATCTGTAAGGAACCGATCTCTTTGTTGAAAAGGGAAAGAAACTGGGGGGTCGGGTAGTTTGTGCACGACTAGATTTGCTGCCCTCACATAGGAAGAAGGTTCAAAGAGAACAAATATGGGACCAGCGCATATATGCTGCTTGGCTACATACTCTGCATCACCCATTTATACGTGTGGACGCACATGGTGCTGGCATGTCCCATGCAGCTATTTTGCAGTTGTTAATCTCAGAATTAACTACTGATCTTTTTTAAAAGAATTTCTCTGTTAATATGAATCAATGCAACCGTTTTAGAAATGCTACTGTCCTATACTTTGTTTTCCATCAAGATAAGGTAGATGCTTCTTTTTGTGGCCGCATGTTTCATCCTCCTTTATTGGCCAGTAATTGTTTTCTTTTTTGCCTCTTAAAACAGGGATATCTATTCAACTTGTTGCTATAGAAAACTTAAATGTCACATTGGCAACTTTGCTTGATTTCAGTGCAACTGCACAAAACTTGATTGGATTTCCTATTTGTGTTGGTAGATTCGTATTTTATGTTGGTTGTCTCATGAAAGGTCAGTACAGGCCTTCATCCACATGATTGTGCAGTGTGCTTTGAGACGCTGTGCTACTTGTATTGGTACTGTTTTAAATAAATGATGAATTGAAGCTATTGTATTGCTGTCTTTTCCCATTAAGTAGTGAACAAAAATGTGACCAACCCAGACATGATGCTTGTTGCTTTGTTACAAAAAATTCAGCATCACCCCCTTTATAAGCCAGTAATTGATGCCACTCTCAGAATTAACTACTGAATCTTATTTCAAAACTGCAACACTTGTTAGGATTGGCGGGACTACCATTTTTGTGGCCGCATGTTTCATCCTCCTTTATTAGCCAGTAATTGATTCCTTTTTTGCCTCTATTTATACAGGGATATCTATTCAACTTGTTGCTATTATGACATTTTGCTTCGGTACACGAAACACTTTGCTTAATTTCAGTGCAACTGCACAAAACGAGATTGGATTTCCTATTCATGTTGGCAGATTCGTACATGATCTTGTGTGCGTCATGACAGGTTGGTACTTGCCTTCATCCACATGATCGTGCAGTGTGTTTTTGAGATGCTGTGCTACTTGTATTGGTACTATTTTAAATAAATGATGAATTAAAGCTATTGTATTGCTGTCTTTTCCCATTAAGTAGTGAACAAAAATGGGACCAACCCAGACATGATGCTTGTTGCTTTGTTACAACAAATTCAGCATCACCCCCTTTATAAGCTTTGTCATTTTTTATACATGTTGAAACAAGGCATAGTTAAGATAATGTCTCAGTCAATATGAATGAATCACACTGATGGAGAATTGCTACTCTCCTGCTTTGTTTCCCATTAAGATAAAGTAGATCAGTAGATGCTTTTCTTCTGGGAGTACAAGTCATCAACCGTTATTTCTTAGTAATTGTTTCCCTTATACCTATTGTTGCTTACAGGGATATCAAAATAAGGAGCCAATGTGTAAGGCAAACTGCTGCATTACTGGGTCTAGTTGGTCGTTCCACTTTGCAGAAAGAAGCAGTCACTGTTTGCGCTACAATACATAAGGAATGACCGAGAAGCTTTACAGAGTATTATTAGACACCGGTGACATGACTAGTCTGCAGAGACCATTGGCAATTTAACAATACGTGGAGTGCCCTGGGCAAAAAGTGCCCAAACAAGTATAAAAGCTACGACAGGACTCCACGATCATAGGCATTACATATTTTGAATGGGAAAAGCTTGTCAAAGTTTAATCATTGATGTTAGCAAGAAGACGTTAGTTTAATATATTGGAATTGGAAAACCTTGTCAAAATTTGCTCATTGATGTTAGCCAGAAGACATGCATTTGATATTTTTGAGTGGGACGCCCTTGCTGTGAGCAGCGCCGAGTGTTTTTCCCTATTCCTGTGTTCAGTTTAGAAGTACATAGTTACTCTGCTGAGATATTCCTGTGTTAAGAGTTTGTTATGAATATTGTCTATGTAATTCCAGGCCTTGTGTTTGATTGCAAAGTTGAGCTTTGAATGTTGTGGCATGCGGCATCACGAGTTGTTCACCGTGCCTCCTGAGAATAATGCTTCGTATTGTCTTGCATGTCGATCTAATGCCAGTGATTTGCTTGTTAAGAAGATCATCCTCTTCTGTTGTTTCCGTGCTTAAGAAGTTCATCGTCTGATGTTTCATTCATAGCCTATACGACAAGTCGGGTAGGTTAGACGTGAAACCATATGATCTTCCAACCAACTCATGATATTAGGCCGTGATTGGATCGTCGTTTTCCAACCAAAACTGCTTGTAAAACCGACGCTTGTAAATTAAAGCAGATGGTCTCGGGCGAAGGCGCTTGGTTGGTCGATTTCGACTAGTAAAATATCGGAAGTACTTGACACATGATAAAAACGCAGAACGACACTCGGACGATTGCTAATCCAGCCGTTAGCTGCTGTTTCAGCCTTGCCCATGGATGGCATGATACGCACGTCATGCATGTATCATCTGGTAATGTCATCCATATAGCAGTGCTCGTAAAATATACACTGGTCTCTCAAATTACACGCGTAACCCGCCGGTTTTACTTACAGACCTCGGGCCCTCGGTTTCATTACGCCTGTATTTTACGCGTTGTTTTCAATGACGAGTAAATTACACTTGTATGTTAATACATATTTGAAATAAACCAGAGCTCCCAAGCGCGGCCTTACCGTTTCATGCCGTCTCAGTTTCTCGAAGGTGCTCATAGGTGTCCGATGATCCTGGCTTCCTGAATGAGTAGCGGGCGCTGTATCAGACCATCTGTAGGGCCCGCGAGGCCCTCTCTGTTTTCCTTCAAGTTGTTGCGCTCGCCGTGGCACCGAGCATTGTTAACATCGTCAACGAACATGAGGATTCAGGAGATGACTTTATTTTGACTGGATGACACTAGGGACCCACTAGGGCCATAGCCGTACGTACGCAAGTGCCTCCTTATTATGTACAACTATATTTTTTTTGCTTTCTCCTGGTTTCATGACATCACGGTCCCACACCATTGTCAACCTATGTAGTCAATATAAACGAGAGAATTGCACAAGGTGCGGCCGACAGCTGGGACCAAGCAGCTAGAGCAGTATTTGTGTTTTTGAGGTGTGAGCACTGCAGAGTTTTTCTTGGCGATGATTTCGTTGTTGTCTAGAGGAGAGCAGGGTATTAACTGGGCGGGCTGTGGCCCATCTAGCCCAGGCCAGATATCCAGCCCAGATACTAATTTTTTCAAGATGAAAATGGCTAGCCCAGCTATACGTCTTTTTGAGGAATACCCAGGCAAGGGCAACTTGTTATTCTCCGCCCCGCTGGGCTGCAAATCTTTCCTAGGAGGGATGCATTAGGCTTAACAGGAAAATGGGCTTTAAAAATAATAAATGGGATGTAATTATAAAAACTGGGCAGTAACTATAAAAAATGCACCAAACACGAAATTAGTTTATAAAATATTATTTATGGATTTTGAAAATCTTAAATTTTCATTGTTGCGCGCGCAATGTTTCATTGGATTTTTACGTAATACAAATTTATATTTAATCTGACTAGAAATTTCGGGATAAAAATATTTCAGAGCCCATCAAAATGTGGGAAATTTTATTGAATTCTGTCTTCAATGGTTGGTTGAAATTATTAATCATTGTACTAGCTAGAAAATGGGTTGTACTTTTAAAAAACTGTAAATGGGTTGTTGTAAATTCCATTAGAATTCCAAAATGGGCTGCACATTCTTAAAAACGCAAATGGGATATAAGTTCTCTGCCACACACTTGTGGGCCTACTAAGTGACGCGTCCCCTAAAAAAATAAGTTGACGCGTATGCAAGGCTTTGCCAACTTATTATATTTAACACACGGTTCTAGCAGGAGTGGCCGTTGGATGTCTATCCAACAGATGTCGTGCTTCTTCTTCAATCTCGGATATTCTTAGCTTCGGCCGCCCAAAAAATGATTCCTCCCCCTGACATCTGGGGCGCACCGTTTCGGAGGCTGACCTATGGACCTACTAAGTTGGAGCGTACCAAGGGCTTTGCCAACTTAGTCAATAATAAACATTTCTAGCTTCAGTGACCGTACAATGTCCATCCAACGGCCGTAGTGCTTCTTCAACCTCTGGTCTTCTTGGTCCAGCCGCCCAAAGCAGCGCTGGTCGTGCCGCCTGCTCCTGCCTCCCGTGGCCGGCTGTGCTGCCACGGAGGCCTCACCGCCCCCATACTACTCCTACCACTGGCCAGACCATCCCTCCACTCACCCACACCCCCTGTTATTCTGCGGCGACGGCAGCCTCACACCGCAGCCGAACCAGTGAACCCTCGTACTCCTCTCCGCGCGGGCTTCCACTGCTGCGTCTTCCCCGGCTCCGTGTCGTCCCCTTCCTAGGCCTCGCCGTCGTCCAGACCACCGCCCTGGTACTCTCGGCGCGGCGTGGTCAACATGGTCAATGACCGACTTCCATCGGAAGAGTACTATACGTGGAGAGGCTGACAGTTGGGTCCAGGCGGCCGCAAGGAAGTGCCTCCTTATTATGCGCAAAATAATTATTCCTCCACCTTACAGCAGGGACCCACCGGACGGGCCACCTTATTTTGCGAAAAAAACGTTTCCCCCTGACTGCTCGGACCCACCGGATGGGCTAGCGTATTTCATGAAAAAAACATCCCCCCCGCTGTCAGCTCGGACCCACCAGAAGTGCCTCCTTATTACGCACAAAAAAATGAATACTCCCCCTGCTAGCTGGGACCCACCATGGTGGGAGGCTGACTTGTGGGCCTACTAAGTTGACTGGGACGGGGGACCTTTGTCAACTTTAGTCAATATGAACGATTCTAGCTCCAGTGACCGTACGATGTTCATCCAACGGCCGTAGTGCTTCTTCAACCTCTGGTCTTCTTGCTCCAGCCGCCCAAAGTAGCACCGGTCGTGCCGCATGCTCCTGCCCCCCGTGGCCGGCTGTGCTGCCGCGGAGGCCTCACCGCCCCCTACTATTCCCACCGCTGGCCAGGCCCTGCGGCGACGGCAGCCTCACACCACAGCCGAACCAGTGAACCCTCATACTCCTCTCCACGTGGGCTTCCACTGCCGCATCTTCCCCGGCTCCCTGTCGTCCCCTTCCTAGGCCTCGCCGTCGTCCACCGCCCTGGTGCTCTTGGCGTGACGTGGTTAACGTGGTTAAGGAACGACTTCCATCGGACGTGGACTATACGTGGAGAGGCTGACAGCTGGGTCCACGGCCGCAGCAAGGAAGTGCTTCCTTATTATGTGCAAAATAATTATTCCTCCACCTGACAGTTGGGCCATCGTATTTCACGAAAAAAACGTTTCCCCCTGACTACTGGGACCCACCAGCTACACCTTCACATGCAAGGAAGTGCGTCCAGGCAAAGAAAAATGATTCACCTCCTTGACTGCTGGGACCCACCAGCTACATCTTCGCACGCAAGGAAGTGCCTGACAGTCGGGACCCACCTGGTCGAAGCGTACGTAGCATTGTCATTCTGGTCGCGAACGTGTACGTACATATATACTGGTCGATGTAGAGGCACGCACGTGTCATAGTAGAGGTGCGCACGTAGCATGTACACGTACGTACAACGGTCAGGGTGCAAGAAAGAAAATACGGCCACGTATGTGTACATACGGGCGGGGTCTCGAACGCCTACTCGCACATACGTACGACGAGGGCTCGTGTACATGGCTGGGTCGGAACGGAGAAACAGTGTCGTCGTCGTGTTCATGGGGAGGCAACGGAATGCGTCGTGTTCATGGGGAGGCAATGGAAAGCGTCGTGTTCACCGGGAGGGCTTGGACGGAACAGGCGATGGAAACGAGGCCTGGCGTACCGCAAAACGGAGGAAATGGCCTTGTGTTCGACCGACCATGTTCGAAACGGGATCCTGTTCATCGGGAGGGGTCTGGCGTACCGCAAAATGGAGGAAACGGACCTCCTACAGTCGAAACGGGGGTCATGTTGATCAGGAGGGGTGTGGCGTACCGCAAAACGGACGAAACGGACTTGTGTTGGAGCACTCTGGTCGAAACGGGGGTCCTGTTCATCGGGAGGGGTGTGGCGTACCACAAAACGGGACTCCACGGGATACTGTTCATCTCCACCGTCGACCCCCTCCAGCCTCCACGAGCTACTGTTCATCCACCGTCGACCTCCTCCAGCCTCCACCTGCGACTGTTCATCCACGGGCTCCTGTTCATCCAGCCTCCACCGCGCGCTACTTCATCGGCTACTGTTCAACCAGCCCTCTCCACGGGCTCCTGTTCAACCACCCCTCCACGGGCTACTGTTCATCCTGCCCTCCACCTTCTACTATTCATCCTGCCCTCCATGGGGTGGTCCTGTTCATCCAGCCCTCCACGGGGTCCTGTTCATCCAGCCCCAACCGGCTCGATCGATCGGGGTCCTGTTCATCGGAGGCAACACCACGGGGTGCTGTTCATCCACCCCCACCGGGAACTGTTCATCCAAACCCCCCCCACAACGCTCACTGTTCATCCAGAGGCAGCATCGATCAGCTTCAGTTAGCAGTAGTAGCGAAGGAATCGCTCGATCGGGTTCAGTTAACAGCCATCGATCGATCGCTCGGGTTCAGTAACGCGTAGCCTGCAGTGCAATCGCTCGGGTTCAGTTAGAGCCCAACGCCTCGCTCGGGTTCAGTTAGAGCCAACACTTCGCACACACGCACATACGTGTACTAGAGAAACGCGCATCGCTCGGCCCCCGACCTCCCACCGTAAACGGGAACTCCCCGAAATTTTCCTCGCCCTCGCTTCTACCACGGTTTTTTCCGTCATGGACGGCCCAAAGAATGTCATGCAGCTGCGTCTCTGGCCCGACCAGGACGAAAAGCCCATTTTCTGTCATGATTTTTTTGTCATAGAAGTAGGAGCCCACCACATCTATGATGATACCAGGTTTTGTCACAATTATCATCATAGAAGTGTCATATGTATGACAGAAAAAAAATTCGTTCGGCCCAAAATGTCACGGATGTGTCTTTTTTTGTAGTGTGATCGGGTGTGATAAGCTCTACGTTCACATACAACAGGTGCAAGCCAGTTTTGCACACGCAGAAATACTCGGGTTAAACTTGATGAGCCTAGCATATGCAGATATGGCCTAGGAACACTGGAGACCAAAAGGTCGAGCGTGAATCATATAGTAGATATAGATCAACATAGTGATGTTCACCATTGAAAACTACTCCATCTCACGTGATGATCAGACATGGTTTAGTTGATATGGATCACATGATCACTTAGATGATTAGAGGGATGTCTGTCTAAGTGGGAGTTCTTAAGTAATATGATTAATTGAACTGTAATTTATCATGAAACTTAGTCCTGATAATATTTGCATAACTATGTTGTAGATCAATAGTAGCTCCCCGTTTATTTTTGATATGTTCCTAGAGAAAAACTAAGTTGAAAGATGTTAGTAGCAATGATGCGGATTGGATCCGTGATCTGAGGATTATCCTCATTGCTGCACAGAAGAATTATGTCCTTGATGCACCGCTAGGTGACAGACCGATTGCAGGAGCAGATGTAGACGTTATGAACATTTGGCGAGCTTGATGTGATGACTACTTGATAGTCTAGTGCACCATGCTTTACGGCTTAGAATCGGGGCTTCAAAGACGTTTTGAACACCATGGAGCATATGAGATGTTCCAAGAGTTGAAATTAGTATTTCAGACTCATGCCCGTGTCGAAAGGTATGAGACCTTTGACAAGCACTTTGCCTACAAGATGGAGGAGAATAGCTCGGCTAGTGAGCATGTGCTCAGAATGTCTGAGTACTACAATCACTTGAATCAAGTGGGAGTTAATCTTCCAGATAAGATAGTGATTGACAGAGTTCTCTAGTCACTATCACCAAGTTACTGGAACTTCGTGATGAACTACAATATGCAAGGGATAACGGAAACGATTCCCGAGCTCTTCGTGATGCTGAAATCGATGAAGGTAGAAATCAAGAAAAGCACCAAGTGTTGATGGTTGACAAGACCACTAGTTTCAAGAAAAGGGCAAAGGGAAGAAGGGGAACTTCAAGAAAAATGACAAGCAAGTTGCTGCTCAAGTGAAGAAGCCCAAGTCTAGACCTAAGCCTAAGACTAAGTGCTTCTACTGCAAAGGGACTAGTCACTGGAAGCAGAGCTGCCCCAAGTATTTGGCGGATAAGAAGGATGGCAAAGTGAACAAAGGTATATTTGATATACATGTTATTGATGTGTACTTTACTAGTGTTTATAGCAACCCCACAGTATTTGATACTAGTTCAGTTGCTGAGATTAGTAACTCGAAACAGGAGTTGTAGAATGAACAGAGACTAGTTAAGGGTGAAGTGACGATGTGTGTTGGAAGTGGTTCCAAGATTGATATGATCATCATCGCACACTCCCTATACTTTCAGGATTAGTGTTGAACCTAAATAAATGTTATTTGGTGTTTGCGTTAAGCATGAATATGATTTGATCATGTTTATTACAATACAGTTATTCATTTAAAGTAAGAGAACAATTGTTGTTCTGTTTACATGAATACAACCTTCAATGGTCATACACCCAAGGTGAATGGTTTATTGAATCTCGATCGTAGTAATACACATATTCATAATATTGAAGCCAAAAGATGCAAAGTTAATAATGATAGCGCAACTTATTTGTGGCACTGCCGTTTAGGTCATATTGGTGTAAAGCGCATGAAGAAAATCCATGCTGATGGGCTTTTGGAATCACTTGATTATGAATCAGTTGATGCTTGCGAACCATGCTTCATGGGCAAGATGACTGAGACTCCGTTCTCCGGAACAATGGAGCAAGCAACAGACTTGTTGGAAATAATACATACTGATGTATGCAGTCCGATGAGTGTTGAGGCTCGCGACAGGTATCGTTATTTTTTGACCTTCACAGATGATTTGAGTAAGATATGGGTATACCTTCTTGATAAAACATAAATCTGAAACATTTGAAAAGTTCAAATAATTTCAGAGTGAAGTGGAAAATCATCGTAACAAGAAAATAAAGTTTCTATGATCTGATCATGGAGGAGAATATTTGAGTTACGAGTTTGGTCTTCGTTTGAAACAATGTGGAATAGTTTCGCAACTCACGCCACCTGGAACACCACATCGTAATGGTGTGTCCGAACATCGTAACCATACTTTATTAGATATGGTACAATCTATGATGTCTCTTATCGAGTTACCATTATTGTTTTGGGGTTATGCATTGGAGACAGCTGCATTCACGTTAAAAAGGCACCATCTAAATCCGTTGAGATGACGCCATATGAATTGTGGTTTGGCAAGAAACCAAAGTTGTCGTTTCTTAAAGTTTGGGGTTGCGATGCTTATGTGAAAAAGTTTCATCCTGATAAGCTCAAACCCAAATCGGAGAAATGTGTCTTCATAGGATACCCAAAGGAGACAGTTGGGTACACCTTCTATCACAGATCTGAAGGCAAGACATTCGTTGCTAAGAATGGATCCTTTCCAGAGAAGGAGTTTCTCTCGAAAGAAGTGAGTGGGAGGAAAGTAGAACTTGATGAGGTAACTATACCTGCTCCCTTATTGCAAAGTAGTTCATCACAAAAATTTGTTCCTGTGACTCCTACACCAATTAGTGAGAAAGCTAATGATGATGATCATGTAACTTCAGATCAAGTTACTACCGAACCTTGTAGGTCAACCAGAGTGAGATCTGCACCAGAGTGGTACGGTAATCCTGTTCTGGATGTCATGTTACTTGACCATGACGAACCTACGAACTATGAGTAAGCGATGATGAGCCCAGATTCCGCGAAATGGCTTGATGCCATGAAATCTCAGATGGGATCCATGTATGAGAACAAAGTATGGACTTTGATTGACTTGCCCGATGATCAGTGAGTCATTAAGAATAAATGGATCTTCAAGAGGAAGACGGAAGCTGATAGTAGTGTTACTATCTACAAAGCTCGAATGGTCGCAAAATGTTTTCGACAAGTTCAAGGTGTTGACTATGATGAGATTTTCTCACTCGTACCGATGCTTAAAAGTCTGTCTGAATCATGTTAGCAGTTGCCGCATTTTATGAAATCTGGCAAATGGATGTCAAAACTGTATTCCTTCATGGATTTCTTAAAAGAAGAGTTGTATATGATGCAACCAGAAGGTTTTGTCGATCCTAAAGGTGCTAACAAAGTGAGCAAGCTCCAGCGATCCATCTATGGACTGGTGCAAGCATCTCGGAGTTGGAATATATGCTTTGATAAAGTGATCAAAGCATATGGTTTTATACAGACTTGCGGTGAAGCCTGTATTTACAAGAAGTGAGTGGGAGCACTACAACATTTCTGATAAGTATATGTGAATGACATATTGTTGATCGAAATAATGTAGAATTTTCTGGAAAGCATAAAGGAGTGTTTGAAAAGAGTTTTTCAAAGAAAGACCTCGATGAAGCTGCTTACACATTGAGCATCAAGATCTATAGAGATAGATCAAGATGCTTGATAAGTTTTTTCAATGAGTACATACCTTGACAAGATTTTGAAGTAGTTCAAAATGGAACAGTCAAAGAAGGAGTTCTTGCCTGTGTTGCAAGGTGTGAAGTTGAGTAAAGACTCAAAACCCGACCACAGCAGAAAATAGAAAGAAAATGAAAAGTCATTCCCTATGCCTCAGTCATAAGTTCTATAAAGTATGATATGCTGTTTACCAGTCCTATTGTATACCTTAGCATCTTTCCGGCAAGGGAGTACAATAGTGATTTAGGAGTAGATCACTGGACAATGGTCAAAATTATCCTTAGAGGACTAAGGAAATATTTATCGGTTATGAAGGTGATAAAAGAGTTCGTCGTAAAGAGTTACGTCGATGCAAGATTTTTACATCGATCAAGATGACTCTAAGTTTCGATCTAGATACATATTGAAAGTGGGAGCAATTGGCTAGAGTAGCTCCGTGCAGAGCATTGTAGACATAGAAATTTGTGAAATACATACAAATCTGAATGTTGCAGACCCGTAGGCTAAACTTCTCTCACAAGAAAAACATGATCACTCTTTGGGTGTTAATCAAATAGCGATGTGAACTAGATTATTGACTCTAGTAAACCCTTTGGGTATTAGTCACATGGAGATGTGAACTAATCACATAAAGATGTGAACTAGATTATTGACTCTAGTGCAAGTGGGAGACTGAAGGAAATATGCCCTAGAGGCAATAATAAAGTTATTATTAATTTCCTTATATCATGATAAATGTTTATTATTCATGCTAGACTTGTATTAACCGGAAAATTAGTACAGGTGTGAATACATAGACAAACAGAGTTTCACTAGTTTGCCTCTACTTGACTAGCTCGTTGAATCAACGATGGTTATGTTTCCTAACCATAGACACAAGTTGTCATTTGATTAACGAGATCACATCATTAGAGAATTATGTGATTGACTTGACCCATCCGTTAGCTTAACACGATGATCGTTTAGTTTGTTGCTACTGCTTTCTCCATAACTATACATGTTCCTGTGACTATGAGATCATGCAACTCCCGAATACCGGAGGAACACTTTGTGTGCTACCAAACGTCACAACTTAATTGGATGATTATAAAGGTGCTCTACAGGTGTCTCCGATGGTATTTGTTGAGTTGGCATGGATCAAGATTAGGATTTGTCACTCCGATTATCGGAGAAGTATCTCTGGGCCCTCTCGGTAATGTACATCACTATAAGCCTTGCAAGCAATGTGACTAATGAGTTAGTTGCGGGATGATGCATTACGGAACGAGTAAAAAGACTTGCCAGTAATGAGATTGAGCTAGGTATTGAGATACCAATGATCAAATCTCGGGCGAGTAACATACCGATGACAAAGGGAACAACGTATGTTGTTATGCGGTTTGACCGATAAAGATCTTCGTAGAGTATGTAGGAGCCAATATGAGAATCCAGGTTCCGCTATTGGTTATTGACCAGAGACGTGTCTCGGTCATGTCTACATAGTTCTCGAACCCGTAGGGTCCGCACGCTTAACGTTCGGTGACGATCGATATTATGAGTTTATGTGATTTGATGTACCGAAGGTAGTTTGGAGTCCCGGATGTGATCACGGACATGACGAGGAGTCTCAGAATGGTCGAGACATAAAGATTGATGTATTGGATGACTATATTCGGATACCGGAAGTGTTCCAGGTGATTTCAAAGAAAACCGGAGTGCCGGAGGGTTACCGGGACCCCCCGGGAGAAGTAATGGGCCACATCGGCCTTAGTGGAGAGAGAGAGAGAGGGTCGAACAGGGCAGGTCATGTGCCCCTCCCCCTCTGGTCCGAATTGGACCAGGGAAGGGGGGGGTGCCCCCCTTTTTTTCTCCCTCTCCTCCTTCCTTTCCCCCTCCTAGTAGGAGTAGGAAAGGGGGGGGTCCTACTCCTACTAGGAGGAGGACTCCTCCTCCTGGCGCGCCCTGCAAGGGCCGGCCGGCCTTCCCCTTGCTCCTTTATATATGGGGGCAGGGGGCACCCTAGGATACACAAGTTGATTGTTCCAAGCCGTGTGCGGTGCCTCCCTCCACCATAATCCACCTCGATCATATCGTAGCGGTGCTTAGGCGAAGCCCTGCGTCGGTAGCAACATCATCACTGTCATCACGCCGTCATGTTGATGGAACTCTCATGTGAAGCTCAGCTGGATAGAAGTTCATGGGACATTGTTGAGCTGAACGTGCGCTGAACTCGGAGGTGTCGTACGTTCGGTACTTAGATCGGTCGGATCGTGAAGACATACGACTACATCAACCGCGTTCTCATAACGCTTCCGCTTACGGTCTACGAGGGTACGTGGACGATACTCTTCCCTCTCGTTGCTATGCATCACCATGATCTTGCATGTGCGTAGGAATTTTTTTGAAACTACTACGTTCCCCAACAGATACGATACTGGGGCACCTCCCCCAAGCTTGGCAGTTGCCAAGGGGAGTGCCCATACCCATGTATTTAGATCTCTTTCTTTGGAGGTGATGATGTGATATTCTTGGCGAATGATGCCCCACAAGATGCGATTCTCCTCCTCGAGCTTATTATTTTGCTACTTAAGATCCATTATTTCCTTGCGAAGTTTACCCGTGACAGCTAGAGCTCCAATCACCTGATGCCTACTACGCAACCTTCTTCTTGTAGACGTTGTTGGGCCTCCAAGTGCAGAGGTTTGTAGGACAGTAGAAAATTTCCCTCAAGTGGATGACCTAAGGTTTATCAATCCGTAGGAGGCGTAGGATGAAGATGGTCTCTCTCAAACAACCTTGCAACCAAATAACAAAGAGTCTCTTGTGTCCGCAACACACCCAATACAATGGTAAATTGTATAGGTGCACTAGTTTGGCGAAGAGATGGTGATACAAGTGCAATATGGATGGTAGATATAGGTTTTTATAATCTGAAAATATAAAAACAGCAAGGTAGCAAGTGGTAAAAGTGAGCGAAAATGGTATTGCAATGCTTCGAAACAAGGCCTAGGGTTCATACTTTCACTAGTGCAAGTTCTCTCAACAATAATAACATAATTGGATGCAGAAAAGAGTCACTCCAAAGTCACTAATAGCGGAGAACAAATGAAGAGATTATTGTAGGGTATGAAACCACCTCAATGTTATTCTTTCCAATCAATCCATTGGGCTATTCCTATAAGTATCACAAACAGCCCTAGAGTTCATAGTAAAATAACATCTTAAGACAAACATCAACCAAAACCCTAATGTCACCTAGATACTCCAATGTCACCTCAAGTATCCATGGGTATGATTATATGATATGCATCACATAATCTCTGATTCATCTATTCAAACCAACACAAAGAACTTTGAAGAGTGCCCCAAAGTTTCTACCGGAGAGTCAAGACGAAAACGTGTGCCAACCCCTATGCATAAGTTCCCAAGGTCACGGAGCCCGCAAGTTGATCACCAAAACATACATCAAGTGAATCAATAGAATACCCCATTGTCACCACAGGTATCCCACGCAAGACATACATCAAGTGTTCTCAAATCCTTAAAAGACTCAATTTGATAAGATAACTTCAAAGGGAAAACTCAATTCATCACAAGGAGATAGAGGGGGAGAAATATCATAAGATCCAACTATAGTAGCAAAGCTCGCGTTACATCAAGATCGTGCCACATCAAGAACATGAGAGAGAGAGAGAGAGATCAAACACATAGCTACTGTTACATACCCTCAGCCCCGAGGGTGAACTACTCCCTCCTCGTCATGGAGAGCACCGGGATGATTAAGATGGCCGCTGGTGATGGATTCCCCCTCCGGCAGGGTGCCGGAATAGGGCCCCGATTGGTTTTTGGTGGCTATAGAGGCTTGCGGCGGCGGAACTTCCGATCTAGGTTTCTTTTCGGGGGTTTCTGTATTTATAGGAATTTTTGGCGTCGGTCTCACGTCAGGGGGGTCTCCGAGTCATCCACGAGGTAGGGGGCACACCCAGGGGGTAGGGCGCGCCCTCCACCCTCGTGGATGGCTCGGGACTCTTCTGGCCCAACTCTTTTACTTCAAGGGCTTCTTTTGGTCCATAAAAAATCCACAAAAATTGGCAGGTCAATTGGACTCCGTTTGGTATTCCTTTTCTGTAAAACTCAAAAACTAGGAAAAAACAGAAACGGGCACTGGGCTCTAGGTTAATAGGTTAGTCCCAAAAATCATATAAAATAGCATATAAATGCATATAAAACATCCTAGATGGATAATATAATAGCATGGAACAATAAAAAATTATAGATACGTTGGAGACATATCAAGCACCCCCAAGCTTAATTCCTGCTCGTCCTCAAGTAGGTAAATGATAAAAACATAGTTTTTGATGTGGAATGCTACCTAACATATTTATCCATGTAATTCTCTTTATTGTGGAAAGAATATTCAGATCCATAAGATTCAAAACAAAAGTTTAATATTGACATAAAAACAATAATACTTCAAGCATACTAACAAAGCAATCATGTCTTCTCAAAATAACATGGCCAAAAGAAGCTATACCTACAAAATCATATAGTCTGGCTATGCTCTATCTTCATCACACAAAATATTTAAATCATGCACAACCCCGGTTTCAGCCAAGCAATTGTTTCATACTTTAGTATTCTCAAACTTTTTCAACTTTCACGCAATACATGAGCGTGAGCCATGGACATAGCACTATATGTGGAATAGAATGGTGGTTGTGGAGAAGACAAAAAGAAGGAGATAGTCTCACATCAACTAGGCGTATCAATGGGCTATGGAGATGCCCATCAATAGATATCAATGTGAGTGAGTAGGGATTGCCATGCAACGGATGCACTAGAGCTATATGTGTATGAAGGCTCAAAAAGAAACTAAGTGGGTGTGCATCCAACTTGCTTGCTCATGAAGACCTAGGGCATTTGAGGAAGCCCATCGTTGGAATATACAAGCCAAGTTCTATAATGGAAAATTCCCACTAGTATATGAAAGTGACAACACAGGAGACTCTCTATTATGAAGATCATGGTGCTACTTTGAAGCACAAGTGTGGTAAAAGGATAGTAGCATTGCCCCTTCTCTCTTTTCTCTCTCATTTTTTGGGCCTTCTCTTTTTTGACCTCTTTTTTTCATCTGGAGTCTCATCCCTACTTGTGCGGGAATCATAGTCTCCATCATCCTTTCCTCACCGGGACAATGCTCTAATAATGAAGATCATCACACTTTTATCTACTTACAACTCAAGAATTACAACTCGATACTTAGAACAAAATATGACTCTATATGGATGCCTCTGGAGGTGTACCGGGATGTGCAATGAATCAAGAGTGACATGCATGAAAGAATTATGAATGGTGGCTTTGCCACAAATACGATGCCAACTACATGATCATGTAAAGCAATATGACAATGAGGAAGCGTGTCATAATAAACAGAATGGTGGAAAGTTGCATGGCAATATATCTCGGAATGGCTATGGAAATGCCATAATTGGTAGGTATGGGGGCTGTTTTTAGGAAGGTAATGGTGGGTGTATGGTATCGACGAAAGTTGCGCGATACTAGTGAGACTAGCAATGGTGGAAGGGTGAGAGTGTGTATAATCCATGGACTCAACATTAGTCATAAAGAACTCACATACTTATTGCAAAAATCTACAAGTCATCAAAACAAAGTACTACGCACATGCCCCTAGGGGAAGGATTGGTAGGAGTTAACTATCGCGCGATCCCGACCTCCACTCATAAGGAAGACAATCAATAAATAAATCATGCTCCAACTTCATCACATAATGGTTCACCATATGTGCATGCTACGGGAATCACAAACTTTAACACAAATATCTCTCAAATTCACAACTACTCCACTAGCATGACTCTAATATCACCATCTTCATATCTCAAAACAATCATAAAGAATCAAACTTCTCATTGTATTCAATGCACTTTATATGAAAGTTTTTATTATATCCCTCTTGGATGCCCATCATATTAGGACTAAAATCATAACCTAAGCAAATTACAATGCTGTTCTAAAAGAATCTCAAAATAATATAAGTGAAGCATGAGAGTTCATCTATTTCTTCAAAATAAAACCACCGCCGTGCTCTAAAAAGGTATAAGTGAAGCACTAGAGCAAATGACAAACTACTCCGAAAGATATAAGTGAAGATCAATGAGTAGTTGAATAATTATGTAACTATGTGAAGACTATCTAACATTTGAGAATTTAAGATCTTGGGATATTATTCAAACAGCAAGCAAAAAAAATGACGCTCCAAGCAAAACACATATCATGTGGTGAATAAAAATATAGCCCCAAGTAAAGTTACTGATGAACGAAGACGAAAGAGGGGATGTCATTCGGGGCATCCCCAAGCTTAGGCTCTTGGTTGTCCTTGAATATTACCTTGGGGTGCCTTGGTCATCCCCAAGGTTAGGCTCTTGCCACTCCTTATTCCATAGTCCATCGAATCTTTACCCAAAACTTGAAAACTTCACAACACAAAACTCAACAGAAAACTCATAAGCTCCGTTAGTATATGAAAATAAATCACCACTTTTGGTACTGTTGTGAACTCATTCTAAATTCATATTGGTGCAATATCTACTGTACTCCAACTTCTCTATGGTTCATACCCTCTGATACTACTCATAGATTCATCAAAATAAGCAAACAACACATAGAAAACAGAATCTGTCAAAAACTGAACAGTCTGTAGTAATCTGTAACTCTCGAAATTCTGAAAAAAATAGTTACACCTGAGAAATTTGTGCACCAATCCATATCAAAAATAATTAGGTCCAAATCATGTTTAATAAGATTCTGGAAATTATTTACTGAGCGCAAAAGTTTCTGATTTTCAGCAGGATCAACACAACTATCACCACAAGCTATCCTAAAGGCTTTACTTGGCACTTCATTGAAACAAAAGATATAAAACATGATTACTAAAGTATATTAATCATGTGGACACACAAAAACAGTAGGGGTAAATTTTGGGTTGTCTCCCAACAATCGCTTCTCTTTAATGCCTTTTTAGCTAGGCATGACGATTTCAATGATGCTCACATAAAAGATAAGAATTGAAACATAAAGAGAGCATCATGAAGAATATGACAAACACATTTAAGCCTAAACCACTTACTATGCATAGGGATTTTGTGAGCAAACAATTTATGGAAACAAGAATCAACTAGCATAGGAAGACAAAACAAGCATAACTTCAAAACTTTTAACACATAGAGAGGAAACTTGATATTATTGCAATTCCTACAAGCATATATTCCTCCCTCATAATAATTTTCATTATGAATAAATTCAACAATATAACCATCACATAAAGAATTCTTTTCATGATCTATAAGCATAGAAAATTTACTACTCTCCACATAAGCAAAATTCTTCTCATTCGGAATAGTGGGAGTTTCATAAGAAACTCGAATACTATAAATTGTTTCCACATTAAAAGAGTAATTTTCAGAAAAGGGTAATCATAATCATGACAAGTTTTGTAAATATAATCATCACTACTTTTTATAACATAAGTATCATCACAATAATCATCATAAGTAGCAACTTTGTTCTCATCATAATCAATTGAAACCTCTTCCAAGATAGTGGAATCATTACTAAATAAAGTCATGACCTCTCCAAATCCACTTTTATAATTATCACAATAAGATTCAACATCCTCCAAAATAGTGGTATTATTACTTCCTAAAGTTGACACTCTTCCGAAACCACTTTCATCAATATAATCATCATAAATAGGAGGCATGCTATCATCATAATAAATTTGCTCATCAAAACTTGGGAGACTAAAAATATCATATTCATTAAACATAGCATCCCCAAGCTTGGGACAAACATTAGTTGCAGCAAATAAATTCTCAAACATGCCATTCTCATCAAACATAGCATCCCAAGCTTGGGCCTTTTCATATCATAAGCATAATCACTCTCATCATTAATAGCACGGATAACACCAATAGTATAGCAATTATCATCATCACAATGAGTAATAGGAGCAACATCATTTGGGAGGGATACCCTTTTACCTTTGCTTCTCTGTCTTTTCTTTTTCTTATTCACATTAAGTATGGGTTTAATCCTCTTTTTGGAGCTCCTTATTAATGAGATTGGTTGAATAGAAGGCTCGTCGTTACCTGATTCATCATAAGAAAGAATAGGAGGATATTGGGAAATCTCTTCCCTTTCATTAGTATTCTCTTCATCTTCTATTTGTTTTATTGTCTTTATGTAATTGGCAATATAAGGATTTTCAATGCAATTCACCGCACAATACATATAAATTTCCTCTAGATCAAAATCAAGAACTTTATCAACGACAAATTCTGGAATATCCTTAGGTATACGTTTAGTTTCTTCATAACCCACAAGAAAACTAAGTTCATTATGATGCGCAAGGGAAATCAAGTCATCACAATTTTTGGACACGATACGATCATGAAAAAATTTGCATTGGAGATTTAAATGATCACGTTCATTGCAGAGTTCACAAGGATGGCAAAGAAATTTTAAATTTTCACTACAAGCATCTAGCCTCTCTTGCAACCATTTAGTTTCTAAATACTTATGCCTCTTACAAAATTTATCTTCCCTATTTGGTGTGTACTTCCAAACTCTATGCACTCCACAAAAATTGACATGCTTATAAGAGACATTTTCATCATGACTAGTGTAATCATCATTAGTACTATGGATATTCAAAGAATTCATACTAACAACATTGCAATCATGCTCATCGTTCAAAGATTGTATGCCAAACATTTTATTGCATTCTTCTTCTAACATTTTGGCACAATTATCGGAATCCTTATTTTCACGAAAGATATTAAAAAGTTGAAGCATATGAGGCACCCTCAATTCCATTTTTTTGTCGTTTTATTTTATAAACTAAACTAGTGATAAAACAAGAAACTAAAAGATTCATTTGCAAGATCTAAAGATATACCTTCAAGCACTAACCTCCCCGGCAACGACGCCAGAAAAGAGCTTGATGCCTACTATGCAACCTTATTCTTGTAGACGTTGTTGGACCTCCAAGTGCAGAGGTTTGTAGGACAATAGAAAATTTCCCTCAAGTGGATGAACTAAGGTTTATCAATCCGTGGGAGGAGTAGGATGAAGATGGTCTCTCTCAAACAACCCTGCAACCAAATAACAAAGAGTCTCTTGTGTCCCCAACACACCCAATACAATGGTAAATTGTATAGGTGCACTAGTTCGACGAAGAGATGGTGATACAAGTGCAATATGGATGGTGGATATAGGTTTTTATAATGTGAAAATATAAAAACAGCAAGTTAGCAAGTGGTAAAAGTGAGCGAAAACGGTATTGCAATGCTTCGAAACAAGGCCTAGGGTTCATACTTTCAATAGTGCAAGTTCTCTCAACAATAATAACATAATTTGATCATATAACAATCCCTCAACATGCAACAAAGAGTCACTCCAAAGTCACTAATAGCGGAAAACAAATGAAGAGATTATTGTAGGGTACGAAACCACCTCAAAGTTATTCTTTCCGATCAATCCATTGGGCTATTCCTATAAGTATCACAAACAGCCCTAGAGTTCGTAGTAAAATAACACCTTAAGACACACATCAACCAAAACCCTAATGTCACCTAGATACTCCAATGTCACCTCAAGTATCCATGGGTATGATTATATGATATGCATCACACAATCTCAGATTCATCTATTCAAACCAACACAAAGAACTTCAAAGAGTGCCCCAAAGTTTGTACCGGAGAGTCAGGACAAAAGCGTGTGCCAACCCCTATGCATAGGTTCCCAAGGTCACGGAACCCGCAAGTTGATCACCAAAACATACATCTAGTGAATCAATAGAATACCCCATTGTCACCATAGGTATCCCATGCAAGACATACATAAAGTGTTCTCAAATCCTTAAAGACTCAATCCGATAAGATAACTTCAAAGGGAAAACTCAATTCATCACAAGGAGATAGAGGGGGAGAAACATCATAGGATCCAACTATAGTAGCAAAGCTCGTGTTACATCAAGATCGTGCCACATCAAGAACATGAGAGAGAGAGAGAGAGATCAAACACATAGCTACTGGTACATACCCTCAGCCCGGAGGGTGAACTACTCCCTCCTCATCATGGAGAGCGCCGGGATGATGAAGACGGCCACCGGTGATGGATCCCCCCTCCAGTAGGGTGCCGGAATAGGGTCGCGATTGGTTTTTGGTGGCTACAGAGGATTGCAGCGGCAGAACTCCCGATCTAGGTTTCTTTTCGGGGGTTTCTATATTTATAGGAATTTTTGGCGCCAGTCTCACGTCAGGGGGGGTCTCCGAGTCATCCACGAGGTAGGGGGCGCACACAGGTGGGTAGGACGCGCCCTCCACCCTCGTGGATGGCTCAGGACTCTTCGGGGCCAACTCTTTTACTTCGGGGGCTTCTTTTGGTCCTTAAAAAATGACAAGTCAATTGGAATCCGTTTGGTATTCCTTTTCTGTAAAACTCAAAAACAAGGAAAAAACAGAAACTGGCACTGGGCTCTATGTTAATAGGTTAGTCCGAAAAATTATATAAAATAGCGTATAAATGCATATAAAACATCCTAGATGGATAATATAATAGCATGGAACAATAAAAAATTATAGATACGTTGGAGACGTATCATCACCCAAGGATGTTTCATAGCTGCAGGATAAAAACTAACACTCCTTTTCATATTTTCATAAGATAGAAATCTAGAATTAGGAGGGATGACCGAGTTTGGTATTGCTAAGCTTTGAAGTTCCTCCAACATGAATCCAGCTTGAAGACGAGAGGTAACTTCCTGATCCTCCTCCATGGCATCCACTCTTTTCATGGCAGCCTCCATCTCTTCCTCCGTTGCTTGCCCAAAGTGGTTAGCTTCGTTGTATGCTCTTGGGCCTGGTGTCAGGTGAGATACACGACTCTCCCTGATTGACTCTTACGAAGACATCTTGCCCCAAATTTGCTGTAGAAACAACTCAAAACGAAAACAGGGGATTTTGCTGTGGTACTGTGGTCAAAACCTTCGGGAGATTATATAATGAATTTTTACCGACCAAAAGAAGTATCGTGCAAGAAAACGGAGTCCGGAGGGCACACGAGGTGGCCACAAGGACGAGGGCGCGCCCACGGGGTAGGGCGCGCCCTCCACTCTTGTGGTGGCCTCGTGTCTATTTCAGACTACTTTTGATTTTCCTATTTTTTTTAGTATTCCAAAACGGAGAAAATTACTATTAGAACAGTTTTGGAGTTGGTTTACTTACTGCAAAAGCAAAAATGTGTATTTTTGGATAGTCTTTCTAGTATTTGATCAATAAAAGGTAGAGGGCAATGATCTTTTCTAGTAGCTTTATTCAATTTACGGAAATCAATTACCATTCTATAACCTGTAACAACTCTTTGTGGGATCAATTCATTCTTATCATTAGGAACAACAGTAATACCTCCCTTCTTAGGGATACAATGAACATGACTTACCCATTGACTATCAGCAATAGGATAAATTATACCTGCCTCCAGAAGCTTTAGTATTTCATTTCTTACCACTTCTTTCATCTTAGGATTTAACCATCGTTGATGATCAACAACCGGTTTAGCATCTTTCTCCAATTTTATTTTGTGTTGACATAGAGTGGGACTAATGCCCTTAAAGATCATCAAGAGTATATCCAATAGCGGCCCGGTGCTTCTTCAGAGTTTTCAATAATTTATTTTCTTCATGCTCTGAAAGGTTAGCACTAATAATGACAAGATATATCTTCTTTTCATCAAGATAAGCATATTTCAGAGTATCAGGTCATTGTTTAAGCTCAAACACGGGATCACCCTTGGGTGGAGGAGGATCCCCGAGGATTTCAACAGGCAAATTGTGTTTCAAAATAGGCCCTTGATTAAAGAACACTTCATCTATTTCCCTTCTTTCATTCATAGACATATCATTTTCATGGTCTAACAAATATTGTTCTAAAGGATCAGTAGGAGGCACGACAATAGAAGCAAGACCAATAATTTCATCCTTAATAGGAAATTCTTTATCATGTGGTTGTCTACTAAACTTAGAGAAATTAAAATCATGAGACATATCTCCTAAACCAACAGTAACAGTATCTTTCTCGCAGTCTATCTTACCATTAACAGTATTCAAGAAAGGTGTACCAAATATAATGGGACAAAAGTTATCTTGTGGGGAACCAAGAATAAGAAAATAAGTAGGGTACTTAATTTTTCCACACAAGACTTCAACATCTCTAACAATCCCAATTGGTGATATAGTATCTCTATTGGCAAGCTTAATATTAACATCAATATCTTCTATCTCCGCAGGTGCAATATCATTCATAATTTCTTCATACAAGGTATAAGGGATTGCACTCACACTAGCACCCACATCACATAAGCCATGATAACAATGATCTCCTATTTTAACAGAAACAACATGCATGCCAACAACCGGTCTATGTTTATCTTTCATATCGGGTTTAGCAATTCTAGCAGCTTCATCACAGAAATAAATAACATGCCCATCAATATTATCTACCAAGAGATCTTTAACCATAGCAATACTAGGTTCAACTTTAATTTGCTCCAAGGGTGTAGGTGTTCTAGTATAACTCTTACGAACCACATTTGAAGCTTTAGCATGATCCTTTATTCTAACCGGGAAAGGTGGTTTACCAATATAAGAAGTAGGAAGAATAGGATCAACATTATAAGTAATAGTTTCTTTTTCAACTTTAATAGGTTCAACTACTTTAACTTCAATGGGAGGATGATATTTAAACCACTTCTCCTTAGGTAGATCAACATGAGTAGCAAAAGATTCACGGAAAGAAGCTAACATCTCAGAGTCAAGCCCATATTTAGTGCTAAAATCACGGAAAGCATCGGTATCCATAAAAGATGTAACACAATCAAACTTAAGGTTTATACCCGACTCTTTACCTTCGTCGAGTTACCAATCTTTAGATTTGCGTTTAATTATTTCCAATAAATCCCATTTGAATTCAATATCCTTCTTCATATAGGAACCAATACAAGAAGTATCGAGCATGGATTGATCTATGAGAAAGCCGAGCATAATTTTTTTGAATAATAATTTCTCTTGGGAGATCATGATTGGGGCATGAATATAACATTGACTTAAGCCCCCCCCCCCAAGCTTGAGCAATACTTTCTCCTTCATGAGGCCAAAAATTATATATATAATTCTGATCATGATGAACTAGATGCATAGGATAAAACTTCTGATGAAATTCCAATTTCAATTGGTTGTAGTTCCATGATCCAATATCATCCAATAGCCTATACCATGTCAATGCCTTTCCCTTCAAAGATAAAGGGAAGACCTTCTTCTTGAAAATATCCTCGGGCATACCTGCAAGCTTAAATAATCCACAAACTTCATCCACATAGATTAGGTGCATATCGGGATGTAATGTTCCATCTCCTGCATAAGATTAGCTAGCAGTTTCTCTATCATACCCGAAGGAATTTCATAATAAATATTTTCAGTAGGTGCAGTAGGTTGAGGAGCAACTCTTTGCTCTTCTGTTCGAGGTGGAGATACCCCGAAAAAGCCCCTCAAAGTATTATTTTCCATAGTGACAAATGATAGTAAATTTCAGCACACTATATAAATGTTTCCTTACCAAATTCCACTTACCAAAGGCGCTTCACTCCCCGACAACGGCGCCAGGAAAGAGTATTGATGACCCAAAAGTATAGGGGATCTATCATAGTCCTTTCGATAAGTAAGAGTGTCGAACCCAATGAGGAGCAGAAGGAAATGACAAGCGGTTTTTAGCAAGGTATTCTCTGCAAGCACTGAAATTATCGGTAACAGATAGTTGTGTGATAAGATAATTTGTAATGGGTACAAGTAACAAAAGTAAACACGGTGCAAAAATCCTTTTTGTAACAAAGGAAAAGCCTGAACGAACTCTTATATAAAGCAAAGCGCTCCCGAGGACACATGGGAATTGTTGTCAAGCTAGTTTTCATCATGCTCATATGATTCGCGTTCGTTACTTTGATAATTTGATATGTGGGTGGACCGGTGCTTGGGTGCCGCCCTTCCTTGGACAAGCCTCCCACTTATGATTAACCCCTCTCGCAAGCATCCGCAACTATGAAAGAAGAATTAAGGTAAACCTGGCCATAGCATGAAACATATGGATCCAAATCAGCCCCTTATGAAGCAACGCATAAACTATGGTTTAAGCTTCTGTCACTCTAGCAACTCATTATCTACTTATTACTTCCCAATGCCTCCCCGTAGGCCCAAATAATGGTGAAGTGTCATGTAGTCGATGTTCACATAACACCACTAGAGGAAAGACAACATACATCTCATCAAAATATCGAACGAATACCAAATTCACATGATTACTTATAACAAGACTTCTCCCATGTCCTCAGGAACAAACATAACTACTCACAAAGCATATTAATGATCAAGATCAGAAGAGTATTAATTATCATCAAGGATCTGAAAATATAATCTTCCACCGGATAAACCAACTAGCATCAACTATAAGGAGTAATCAACACTACTAGCAACCCACAGGTACCAATCTAAGGTTTTGGGACCAAGATCGAGTACAAGAGATGAACTGGAGTTTGAGAGGAGATGGTGTTGGTGAAGATGTTGATGGAGATTGACCCTCTCTCGATGAGAGGATCGTTGGTGATGATGATGGCATCGATTTCCCCCTCTCGAAGGGATGTTTCCCCGACAGAACAGCTCCGTCGGAGCCCTAGATTGGTTCTGCCCAGGTTCCGCCTCGAGACGGCAGCACTTCATCCCGAAAGCTTCCTTCTCATTTTTTGCAGGTCAAAACACACCATATAGCAGCAAATGGGTGTCGGAGGCCTGCCAGGGGGCCCACAAAGATGGGGGGCGTGCCCAGGGGGTAGAGCGCACCCTCCACCCTTGTGGCTGGCTGGTGGCCCCCCTCTGTTATTTTCTTCACCCAATATTTTTTATATATTCCAAAAACATGCTCCATGAAGCTTCAGGACTTTTGGAGTTGTGCAGAATAGGTCTCTAATATTTGCTCCTTTTCCAGTCCAGAATTCTAGCTGCCGGCATTCTCCCTCTTCATGTAAAACTTGTAAAATAAGAGAGAAAAGGCATAAGTATTGTGATATAATGTGTAATAATAACAACCCATAATGCAATAAATATCAATATAAAATCATGATGCAAAATGGACGTATCACTCATCTACTTCCTCTGCTACTCGGAGTCGGTAATGATCATGATCCAAACCTCTTATGCATCTTCATATTGTTCCTGGGTGATCGTAGGGCGATTTTTTTGTTTTCTACCATGTTTCCCAACACTAAGTACACTAGAACTAAACGGGGCACTTGGATTTTAGAGGGGGTGGATAGACAACTGAAAAAATTCTACCAAAAATAGAGGTCTTTATCCAGTTTAATTTTCTATTGGAAAATTGTAAGTAGGTAGTACACATGCAAGTCTACAACAAGTAAAGCACGTAAGTCTACAACAAGTGAAGCACGTAAGAAAAACTTGCATGAAAGTAAGGGAGTGAGGTTAGGAGACTGCAAACGTGGAGAAGTTTGACCATGTGTTTCCTATAGTTATGGACGCTTTGAACCCGAAGATTCTGGGATCATGGAGATCCCGATTGCAAAGTACATGGAGAACTATGCTAACAAAGGGTTTAAGGAGAGCAACCGTGCTATTCTACCATGGCTTATGACTGTGAAGTCCAGCCTCGGCGGGGGTAGATCTTCACATAGTAGGATCTCCTTTACCTTACAAACTTATTGGTTCCTTCACACCTTGAAGACTCCTAAGCACACTTAACCGATCTAGGAGGCACACACACTCCAAAGGTATTAATATAAGGTTGCTTGGCGATGAATATCTTGCTTCTTCTTTAAAAGAGAACCTCCTTCAGACTCAAACTCTCAATCGATAGAACTGTATTAGAGAGGTTGTGTGTCCTGATGGTAGGATTGGAATCAAAGAGGAGAAGAGAGATTCAAAGACATGCCAAGAATGTTGGTGTGGAATGTCCTTTGAACTCAAGACAAGTCTTGAAGCACTCTGAAAAATGGATGTTGAAGTGAAAAACTTCTTATGTGATGTTGGGTGACTTGGTGGAATGGGCGGGGTTATATACAGGCTAGATCTACAAAACTTTTCGTACAACCCAGAGACAACGAATGGTTAACTCGGAGGATCTGACTCAAACTAAAGGTGGTGATTTCATATCACTCAGTGAGTCTGACCTCATTCATAGGCTCCGACTAGTGCTACGTATTGAGCTTGCATTGGTTTTCCCCAAAGAGGAAGGGATGATGCAGCAGAGTAGCGTAAGTATTTCCCTCAGTTTTTGAGAACCAAGGTATCAATCCAGTAGGAGGCCATGCTCAAGTCCCTCGTACCTGCACAAAGTGATAGCTACTCGCAACCAACGCGATTAGGGGTTGTCAATCCCTTCACGGTCACTTACGAGAGTGAGATCTGATAGATATAATATTTTTGGTATTTTTGGTATAAAGATGCAAAGTAAAAAGTAAAAGCAAAGTAAAAGGCAAAGCAAGATTAAAGTGATGGAGATTGATATGATGAGAATAGACCCGGGGCCATAGGTTTCACTAGTGGCTTCTCTCAAGAGCATAAGTATTCTACGGTGGGTGAACAAATTACTGTTGAGCAATTGACAGAATTGAGCATAGTTATGAGAATATCTAGGCATGATCGTGTATATAGGCATCACGTCCATGGCAAGTAGACCGAAATGATTCTGCATCTACTACTATTACTCCACTCATCGACCGCTATCCAGCATGCATCTAGAGTATTAAGTTAAAAACAGAGTAACACCTTAAGCAAGATGACATGATGTAGAGAGATAAATTCATGCAATATGAAATAAACCCCATCTTCTTATCCTCGATGGCAATGATACAATACGTGCCTTGCTGCCCCTTCTGTCACTGGGAAAGGACACCGCAAGATCAAACCCAAAGCTAAGCACTTCTCCCATGGCAAGAACTACCAATCTAGTTTGCCAAACCAAACGGATAATTCGAAGAGACTTGCAAAGATAACCAATCATACATAAAAGAATTCAGAGAAGATTCAAATATTATTCATAGATAGACTTGATCATAAACCCACAGTTCATTGATCTCAACAAACACACTGCAAAAACAAGATTACATCGAATAGATCTCCACAAGAGAGGGGGAGAACTTTGTATTGAGATTCAAAGAGAGAGAAGAATCCATCTAGATACTAACTATGGACCCGAAGGTCTGAGGTAAACTACTCACACTTCATCGGAGAGTCTATGATGATGTAGAAGCCCTCTGTGATGATGGCCCTCTTTCGGCGGAGCTCCGGAACAGGTCCCAAGATGGGATCTCGTGGATACAGAAAGTTGCGGCGGTGGAATTAGGTTTTTGGCTCCTGTTCTAATCATTTGGGGGTACGTGTGTATATATAGGAGGACGAAGTACGCCGGAGGAGCACCGAGGGGCCCATGAGGCAGGGGGCGCGCCCTAGGGGGGGGCGCCCCCCACACTCGTGACTGCCTATTTTCTTCCTTGGAGCAGGGTCCAAGTCTCCTGGATCACGTTCAGTGAGAAAATCATGTTCCCGAAGGTTTTATTCCGTTTGGACTCCGTTTGATATTCCGTTTCTTCGAAACACTGAAATAGGCAAAAAACAACAATTCTGGGCTAGGCCTCCAGTTAATAGGTTAGTCCCAAAAATAATATAAAAGTGGAAAATGAAGCCCAATATAGTCCACAATAGTAGATAATATAGCATGGAGCAGTCAAAAATTATAGATACGTTGGAGACGTATCAGGCATCCCCAAGCTTAATTCCTGCTCGTCCTCGAGTAGGTAAATGATAAAAAAGAGAATTTTTGATGCGGAGTGCTACTTGGCATAATTTCAATGCAAATCTTCTTAATTGTGGTATGAATATTCAGATTAGAAAGATTCAAGACAAAAGTTTATATTGACATAAAAATAATAATACTTCAAGCATACTAACAAAGCAATTATGTCTTCTCAAAATAACATGGCCAAAGAAAGTTATCCCTACAAAATCATATAGTCTGGCTATGCTCTATCTTCACCACACAAAATATTTAAATCATGCACAACCCCGATGACAAGCCAAGCAATTGTTTCATACTCTAACTTTTTCAAAACTTTTTCAATCTTCACGCAATACATGAGCGTGAGCCATGTATATAGCACTATAGGTGGAATAGAATGGTGGTTGTGGAGAAGACAAAAAGGAGAAGATAGTCTCACATCAACTAGGTGTATCAACGGGCTATGGAGATGCCCATCAATAGATATCAATGTGAGTGAGTAGGGATTTCCATGCAACGGATGCACTAGAGCTATAAGTATATGAAAGCTCAAAAAGAAACTAAGTGGGTGTGCATCCAACTTGCTTGCTCATGAAGACCTAGGGCAATTTGAGGAAGCCCATCATTGGAATATACAGGACAAGTTCTATAATGTAAAATTCCCACTAGTATATGAAAGTGATAACATCAGAGACTCTCTACTATGAAGATCATGGTGCCACTTTGAAGCACAACTGTGGTAAAAGGATAGTAACATTGTCCCATCTCTCTTTTTCTCTCATTTTTTTTATTTGGGCCTTTTCTCTTTTTTTATGGCCTCTTTTTATTTGGGCTTCTTTGGCCTCTTTTTTATTTATTTATTTTATTTTTCGTCCGGAGTCTCATCCCGACTTATGGGGGAGTCATAGTCTCTATCATTCTTTCCTCATTGGGACAATGCTCTAATAATGATGATCATCACACTTTTATTTTTCTTACAACTCAATACTTAGAACAAAATATGACTCTATATGAATGCATCCGGCGGTGTACCGGGATATGCAATATGACAATGACGGAGTGTGTCATGATAAACGGAACGATGGAAAGTTGCATGGCAATATTTCTCGGAATGGCTATGGAAATGCCATAATAGGTAGGTATGGTGGCTGTTTTGAGGAAGGTATATGGTAGGTGTATGATACCGGCGAAAGGTGCGCGGTATTAGAGAGGCTAGCAAAGGTGGAAGGGTGAGAGTGCGTATGATCCATGGACTCAACATTAGTCATAAAGAACTCATATACTTATTGCAAAAATCTAGAAGTTATCAAAGCAAAGTATTACGCGCATGATCCTAGGGGGATAGATTGGTAGGAAAATACCATCGCTCGTCCCCGACCGCCACTCATAAGGAATACAATCAATAAATAAATCATGCTCCGACTTCATCACATAACGGTTCACCATACGTGCATGCTACGAGAATCACAAACTTTAACACAAGTATTCTTTAAAATCACAACTACTCAACTAGTATGAGTTTAATATTATCACCTCCATATCTCAAAACAATTATCATGCTTCAATCTTTTCTTAGTATTCAACACACTCAAAAGGAAGTTTCACAAATCTTGAATACCAAGCATATTATTATTAAGCAAATTACCATGCTATTAAGAGACTCTCAAAATAATTTAAGTGAAGCATGAGAGATCAATAGTTTCTTTAAAACAAATCCACCACCGTGCTCTAAAAGATCTAAGTGAAGCACATAGAGCAAAATTATAACGCTCAAAAGATATAAGTGAAGCACATAGAGCAAAACTACATAGCTCAAAAGATATAAGTGAAGCACATAGAGTATTCTATCAAATTTTAATTCATGTATGGCTCTCTCAAAAGGTGTGTACAGCAAGGATGATAGTGGCATACTAAGACACAAAGACACAAATAATACAAGACTCTCCAAGCAAAACACATATCATGTTGGTGAATAAAAATATAGCTCCAAGTAAATTACCGATGGAAGTGGACGAAAGAGGGGATGCCTTCCGGGGCATCCCCAAGCTTTGACTTTTTGGTGTCCTTGGATTATCTTGGGGGTGCCATGGGCATCCCCAAGCTTAGTCTCTTGCCACTCCTTGTTCCATGATCCATCAAAAGAATTCACCCAAAACTTGAAAACTTCACAACACAAAACTCAAAATAGAAACTCGTGAGCTCCGTTAGCAAAAGAAAACAAAAGACCACCTCAAGGTAATGTAATGAACTCATTGTTTATTTATATTGGTGTTAAACCTACTGTATTCCAACTTCTATATGGATTATAAACTATTTTACTAGCCATAGATTCATCAAAATAAGCAAACAACACACGAAAAACAGAATCTGTCAAAAACAGCACAGTCTGTAGTAATATGTAGCTAGCGCAAGATCTGGAACCCCAAAAATTCTAAAATAAATTGCTGGACGTGAGGAATTTATCTATTAATCATCTTAAAAAAGAATTAACTAAATATCACTCTTCAAATAAAAATGACAGCAGTTCTCGTGAGCGCTAAAGTTTCTGTTTTTTACAGCAAGTTCAACAAGACTTTCCCCAAGTCTTCCCAACGGTTCTACTTGGCACAAACACTAATTAAACACAAAAAACACAACCAAAACAGAGGATAAATAATTTATTTATTACTAAGCAGGAGCAAAAAGCAAGGAATAAAAATAAAATTGGGTTGCCTCCCAACAAGCGTTATCGTTTAACGCCCCTAGCTAGGCATAAAAGCGAGGATAGATCTAGGTATTGCCATCTTTGGTAGGCAATCCATAAGTGGCTCTCATGATAGTTTCATATGGTAATTTTATTTTCTTTCTAGGAAAGTGTTCCATGCCCTTTTTTAATGTAAATTGAAATCTAATATTCCCTTCCTTCATATCAATAATCGCACCAACCGTTCGAAGGAAAGGTCTACCTAGAATAATAGGGCAAGAAGGATTGCAATCTATATCAAGAACAATGAAATCTACGGGCACATAATTCCTATTTGCAACAATAAGAACATCATTAATCCTTCCCATAGGTTTCTTAATAGTGGAATCCGCAAGATGCAAGTTTAGAGAGCAATCATCAAAATTACGGAAATCTAGCAAATCACACAAAGTCTTGGGAATAGTAGAGACACTAGCACCCAAATCACACAAAGCATAAAACTCATGATCTTTAATTTTAATTTTAATAGTTGGTTCCCACTCATCATAGAGTTTTCTAGGGATAGAAACTTTCAACTCAAGTTTTTCTTCATAAGATTGCATCAAGGCATCAACAATATGTTCGGTGAAGGCTTTATTTTGACTATAAGCATGTGGAGAATTTAGCACGGATTGCAACAAGGAAATACAATCAATTAAAGAGCAACTTTCATAATTAAATTCCTTGAAATCCAATATAGTGGGTTTAGCAACATCTAGATTTTTATTTCTTTCAATCCCACTTTCATCAATTTCATCATTAAGATCTAAATACTCCGAATTTTTAGAACGCCTTCTAGGTAAAGGAAGATCATATTCAGTTTCATCAAGATTCATATTGCAAAACAAAGATTTAATAGGGGACACATCAATAACTTTTAGATCTTCATCTTGATTTTCATAGGAATTGGAGGAACACGCTTTAATAAAGGCATCTTTGGAAGCACGCATCCTAGCGGTTCTTTCCTTGCACTCATCAATGGAAATTCTCATGGCTTTGAGAGACTCATTGATATCATGCTTAGGAGGAATAGATCTAAGCTTTAAAGAATCAACCTCAAGAGAAATTCTATCAACGTTTCTAGCCAAATCATCAACTTTAAGCAATTTCTCTTCAAGCAAAGCATTAAAATTCTTTTGTGAATTCATAAACTCTTTAACACTATTCTCAAATTCAGAGGGCATCTTATTATAATTTCCATAAGAGTTGTTGTAGGAATTCCCATAATTATTAGAAGGATTACTAGGATATGGCCTAGGATTAAAATTCCCTCTATAAGCGTTGTTACCAAAATTATTCCTACCAACAAAATTCACATCCATAGATTCATTGTTATTCTCAATCAAAGTAGACAAAGGCATATCATTAGGATCAGAAGAAACACTCTTAGTAGCAAATAATTTCATAAGTTCATCCATCTTTCCACTCAAAACATTGATTTCTTCTATCGCATGCACCTTTTTATTAGAAGATCTTTCAGTATGCCATTGAGAATAATTAACCATAATATTATCTAGGATTTTAGTAGCATCTCCTAAAGTGATTTCCATAAAAGTGCCTCCCGCGGACGAATCTAAAAGATTTCTAGAAGCAAAATTCAATCCGGCATACAATTTTTGTATGATCATCCACAAATTCAAACCATGAGTAGGGCAATTACGTATCATTAATTTTATTCTCTCCCAAGCTTGTGCAACATGTTCATGATCAAGTTGTTTAAAGTTCATAATATCGTTTCTAAGAGAGATGATCTTAGCGGGAGGAAAATACTTAGAGATAAAAGCATCTTTGCACTTGTTCCATGAATCAATACTATTCTTAGACAAAGACGAAAACCAAGCTTTAGCATGATTTCTAAGTGAAAAAGGAAATAGATTCAATTTAACGACATCATTATCGACATATTTTTTCTTTTGCATATCACATAAATCAACGAAGCTATTCAGATGAGTAGCGGCATCTTCACTAGGAAGGCTGACGAATTTATCTTTCATAAGAAGATTCAACCAAGCAGTATTAATTTCACAAGATTCAGCATCGGTAAGAGGAGCAATCGGAGTGCTAAGGAAATCATTATTATTGGTATTGGTGAAGTCACACAATTTAGTATTATCTTGAGCCATCGCGACAAACAAGCAATCTAACACACGAGCAAACAAAAAGTCAAATAGAGAGGGAGGATAGAGAGAGAGAGAGGGTGAATAAAACGACAAGGGTGAATTGGGGGGAGAGGAAAACGAGAGGCAAATGGCAAATAATGTAATGGGAGAGATAGGGATTGTGATGGGTACTTGGTATGTTGACTTTTTGCGTAGACTCCCCGACAATGGCGCCAGAAATCCTTCTTGCTACGTCTTGAGCTTGCGTTGGTTTTCCCCGAAGAGGAAGGGATGATGCAGCAGAGTAGCGTAAGTATTTCCCTCAGTTTTTGAGAACCAAGGTATCAATCCAGTAGGAGGCCATGCTCAAGTCCCTCGTACCTACACAAAACGATAGCTACTCGCAACCAACGCGATTAGGGGTTGTCAATCCCTTCACGGTCACTTACGAGAGTGAGATCTGATAGATATAATATTTTTGGTATTTTTGGTATAAAGATGCAAAGTAAAAAGTAAAAGCAAAGTAAAAGGCAAAGCAAGATTAAAGTGATGGAGATTGATATGATGAGAATAGACCCGGGGCCATAGGTTTCACTAGTGGCTTCTCTCAAGAGCATAAGTATTCTACGGTGGGTGAACAAATTACTATTGAGAAATTGACAGAATTGAGCATAGTTATGAGAATATCTAGGCATGATCATGTATATAGGCATCACGTCCGTGACAAGTAGACTGAAATGATTCTGCATCTACTACTGTTACTCCACTCATCGACCGCTATCCAACATGCATCTAGAGTATTAAGTTAAAAACAGAGTAACGCATTAAGCAAGATGACATTATGTAGAGAGATAAATTCATGCAATATGAAATAAACCCCATCTTGTTATCCTCGATGGCAACGATACGTGCCTTGCTGCCCCTTCTGTCACTGGGAAAGGACACCGCAAGATCGAACCCAAAGCTAAACACTTCTCCCATGGCAAGAACTACCAATCTAGTTTGCCAAACCAAATGGATAATTCGAAGAGACTTGCAAAGATAACCAATCATACATAAAAGAATTCAGAGAAGATTCAAATATTATGCATAGATAGACTTGATCATAAACCCACAATTCATCGTTCTCAACAAACACACCGCAAAAAGAAGATTACATCGAATAGATCTCCACAAGAGAGGGGGATAACTTTGTATTGAGATTCAAAGAGAGAGAAGAAGCCATCTAGCTACTAACTATGGACCCGAAGGTCTAAGGTAAACTACTCACACTTCATCGGAGAGGCTATGATGATGTAGAAGCCCTCCGTGATAACGGCCCTCTTCCGGCGGAGCTCCGGAACAGGCCCCAAGATGGGATCTTGTGGATACAGAAAGTTGCAGCGGTGGAATTAGGTTTTTGGCTCCTGTTCTGATCGTTTGAAGGTACGTGTATATATAGGAGGAAGAAGTACGTCGGAGGAGCACCGAGGGGCCCACGAGGCAGGGGGGCGTGCCCCCACCCTCGTGACCGCCTCTTTTGTTCCTTGGAGCAGGGTCCAAGTCACCTGGATCACGTTCGGTGAGAAAATCACGTTCCCGAAGGTTTTATTCCGTTTGGACTCCGTTTGATATTCCGTTTCTTCGAAACACTGAAATAGGCAAAAAACAGCAATTCTGGGCTGGGCCTGCGGTTAATAGATTAGTCCCAAAAATAATATAAAAGTGAAAAAATAAAGCCCAATATAGTCCAAAACAGTAGATAATATAGCATGGAGCAATAAAAAATTATAGATACGTTGGAGACGTATCAACTAGCAGTGGCTCATCAGTGCATGAAGCTGGACATTTTTAGGAATATTCGACCGAGGTGATTCAAAATAGTGCCTAGTGGCTATGAATGGAGTCTCCGGTAACGCTGATTGAACTAGTGTTTACAATGGATATCTCTGTGATGGATCAGAGGATCGGAACGGACGTGTCTCAGTGTCCCAAACATGGAGTTGATATAGTGGAAATGGTTGAGGTGCTTTGGGTAATTTTGGAGTTTGATCTCCAACCACATAACAAGAAAAGTATCACGACTCATACTTGATTCCCCTTTTGATGGTATCGACATACCCGTGGACTTGTTGTGATCTTGAATCACTGAGGATAAAATATATGGCATTATCCTTACCAACACTTAACGTTGGAGAACAAAGGGTTATCAAGCATCTTATAGTTGCATCTTTTGGGACATTATATGAAATATTGTTGAATGTGTGTTAGACAGTTTAGCTATGTTGTCATTCATCATGAAAATCCACCTAAGGGACAAATATGCACTTTCAAGAACTGGGCATGTAGTCATTTGCTTCACAACAAAAGGTGTAGTAAATTAGTATCCACATGCAATGCATGTTGCCTTGGTTTACTTACAATCACATTTCCAGTGGCTTTTCCCTTAACTTGGTAAATATGGTTTACTTACACATGCATAACACTGTGACATTATCTCTAAGCCATTGTATTGCATATGATGTCTACTAATTAAAGGGAAGTCGTCACCGGAGTATATATGATGTCTACGGTTTTCACTTGTCGAGGATGTCTATGGTTTTTCATTTGTCGAGGATGTCTACAATTTTGGTTTGCCGTGTTACCTCAGTTTTTTCAAGAGACGTTACTTGAGCTCATATTCTTTTTTGTTGATATGTTGATGCATTTTGTGTCATCTTTCAATGCTATGGGTGGGTGCATACAATATCTTTCTGTCTACATATGCTCTTATGTTTAGCAAATCGAACATAACCGATATTGAGCCACACTTGTTATCTTATCTCTCTTTATTCCAGCATCCCCATTAAGCCCAATAACGTTATGATGTTCCACCGGTGTGGTCATCCGAGTGAAATATCATTCCTCCTGCTAGGTAGAAATGAAAGACCATTTTCGTTCGCTAAAAAGAACCACTCCCAGCGAACACTTCACAATTTTCATGCGAAAATATATACATTTGACATGCTGTTGTATAAGAGCATCTCCAGCCGCGCCCCCAACAGGCCCCCCAGGCCACTTTTTCGGCACCGACGCCATAAAAACGCCCCAGTCACACACCCAGGATGCCGAAAAGCGTCGGTTCGGCCCTTTTTTCCGCCCGGCGGTCAGAGGCCGAACCCGACGCACTGGAGGCGATCGGGGGCTCTAGCGCAAGGGAAAAGCATGGCTGGCCCACACCGTCAGGTGAAAAGTCAAGATTTTCTTCCCCAACTCGCCTCCCACCCCCCGCGCCCATGGCCGCCACTAGCTATATCCCGACGCCGCCCGCCGCCCTTCACCGCTAGATAGCCATTCCCCGCCGGAAAAAAAGCAGAGATTCGCCGCGGCAGCCCCTCCAACAGCAGCTGGGCGTTTCCAGCCGCCGTTTTCGACCGCGGAGGGGCAGTTTAGCAGCAGGTACACGCCCGCCAGGCGCAAGGTGTTCGACGATTTTCCTGCCTCGGCGATGGACTCGGATGACGAGGAAGTGCTCGCCGCGCTGCTGGAGGAGGAAACCGAGGCCGACGTCCAGGAAGAAGAGCATCTCATGGTGGTCGCCACCCTCGCCCAGCTGCTGGCGAGCAATGAAAAGCCGCGACAAGGTGGCTCGGCGCCGGGGCGGGTGAAAGCAAAGAACCGACATCATTTCAAAGGCTACTGCATGCTCTACTCCATCCAGAAGTGCAAGATGGATTGCACCGGCGCCCTTGGATTCACCTCCATCCAGAAGTGCACGACAGCGATGAGGATGCTTGCATACGGAGCCCGGTGATTCACTCGACGACTATGGGCGCATAGCCGAGTCCACCAGCATAGATGTTTCTACAAGTTCTGTCGGGCAGTGGTGGCAGTGTTTGTGCCGCAATACTTGAGAACACCCAATGCGGAAGACACTGCTCGGATCCTAGCACAGAATGCAGCAAGAGGATTTCCTGGGATGCTTGGAAGCATCGACTGCATGCATTGGAAATGGAAGAATTGCCAATTTGCTTGGTAGGGCATGTACAAAGGCACCAAAGGCGGTTGCAGTGTGGTACTTGAGGCGGTGGCCACACAGGACCTCTGGATTTGGCACTCCTTCTTTGGTATGCCAGGAACTCACAATGACATCAACGTGCTGCAGTGCTCTCCTGTCTTTGCCAAGCTTGTTAAAGGTCATTCTCCTCCGGTGAACTTCGAGATCAATGGGCGGCACTACAACAAGGGGTACTATCTAGCTGATGGCATCTATCTGAGATGGTCAACATTTGTGAAGACCATCTCAAACCCTGTGCCATGAGGCAAGAACGCCTGGTTTGCGAAGATTCAGGAGGCTTGCGGGAAGGATGTCGAGCGGGCATTTGGTGTGCTCCAATCTCGATTTGCTGTTGTCCGGTACCCCGCTCAGACCTGGTCGAAAGATCAAATGTGGGAGATCATGACTTGTTGTGGCATCTTGCACAACATGATCATCGAAAGCGAGCAAGAAGACCCAGTGTTTGACACTGAACCATACTACAGGCAAGGCCCTCTAGCCGAAGTTGATCACCAGCTACCGGCAACCTGGACTGCCTACCTCAGTATGCGTCAGGAGATCCGAGACCCACAAGTGCATCATCAGCTGCAGCATGATCTGGTGGAGCACCTATGGAGGCTCAAGGGTGACGCCGGGAGCGACGTGTGATGAAATATGAGTTTTATTTGTTGAACTACATAATTTGTATTGAACTATTTGTTGTTCTACTATTTTGTTGAACTATTTTATTTTTCTGTGATGAACTATGTGATAAAAAATATTTATGTTCATAATTCAACGCCGAGGGCGAACCACGCCGAATATGGGCCTATTCTCGCCCATATGGGCCCTTTATTCGCCGAAAGTGGGCCAATTTCGGCGACTAGGGGCGACGACTGGGCGCAAAACCGCCCCCAGCGCCGATTGTATCGTCGGCTCGCCCCCAGGGGGCGATTTATATGCGTCCTGGGGGGGGGGGGCAACGGCTGGAGATGCTCTAAGGATCTGTCATGTTCTAAAGTAAAAATTGCCATGTTGTATAAGTAAATGCCAGAAAATTATCATGCTACAACATAGTGATTGACATGCCTTTTAGGGATTTGCCATGATTGCAACTTGGAGAATTGCAAGCCTAAAGCAAGGGAAAAGGTGAAAAATACCATGCTCGGGATTTGCCATGATACACCAATGGGAAAAGGCAAAATATTACATGTTCTCAAAACAGAAATTGCCACCTCGAGCGAACCATTTAGTGTCACTGGCTCTTAGTTCGCTTAGAGGGATGTGGGAGCGAACACTTTATAATTCATGTGCGGGATCCTGCGTGCCTTAGGCGTTCACTCGGATCACCTAAAAAGCCGACGTTAGTTTGTTCTTTGAAAAGGAGGTTAACACCTCGACCACTACATCATTACGGTGCACACATCCATTTAAGAAAATATTAAGTAGAAGTACAAAACAACCATTACAAGATGTGTATTTAACACCTACAACTAACTTCGCTTTCTCCACGCCTTCAACAAGCAAGACTGCGAGATCCTGAGAGATGTGGGCTACACCACACCTCCCCTGGTTAAAGGGTGTCTCTTCATAGGACAAAGATCTAAAGAGACATCCATTGGTGAAAGATGTCTCTTGGTTGAAAGACACGTCTCTTGATGAAAGGATGTCTATTTGTGGAAAGACATATTGGAAAATAAAATAGAAAAACACAATAATTATTAGATTAAAATGTTACCAAATTCAGTTTGTAGTTTTCCAAATAATGCGGCCTTAGTTGAGCTAAAGAACTAATGTACCAGAATTTAACATTTCAATTCATTTATGTACCTCAACAATATTTTTTTGCAACTTACTTCAACAACACTTGAACATTGCAACCCCATACTTTATCTATAAATATTTTAAAATAAATTCATCAAAACCATTTAATAATACCCGCATCAAACCACGGGCTTTACACTAGTTCCCTACAATATAGATTCCAAACTCTAGGCAAAAAAATACAGCGGAATGATTTTTGATTGTTCTATGGTTTTTGAGTAAAAGACAGTGCGGCTGTGTAAATAATTCCCGACGGAGGGAATACTGTACTTTCAAAGAAAAGATGTATGCAGAACATGTGATATCGATGCCGAAGTCGAGGCCTAGTCCACAAAGAAAGTAAGGTAGCTAGCCAAAGTTTGGAGCACGTTAAAGAGTAGAACTATCAGAGCACGTTGTGGACTAGAACTACTATAGGAGTGACGGATGTCTAAACCATCTTTACGAGGATATATTGTATGCGGCCTATACAAAACTACCTTTGCGAGGACATCTGGTTGTGTTTATCGGCACGAAACTTCCTGCTCCCTTCCTGCTTTGTCAAACAACACATTGTTGTCATTTTCAACCAATCTAGGACGATATGGAGTTCTTTATTCCAACCTATCGAGGTGCTTCATTTGTAAGAGGCTTTTATGTAGTGCTTTATATAGTGGAGCGGAGATAGCTCAAAACTATACTCCTGAACTGTATCCATATGCCCAAAACTCTTACAAAATGAAGCAAAACACTTTTTAATTAGTTCTCACTCCTGTGGTCCTATTTGAGTTAAAATAAATAAATTATCATCCTATCTGAGTTAAAATAAATAAATTATCATCCTATCTGTAAACTACAGATGGATGAGTTGGACCAAACTGTCTCCTTATCTCGAGTAGGCGTGTACTACCAGGCAAGAGCAATTATGGTCCTGTTATTTTATTTTACCTTTTGAGATTAGTCATGGACAAGTGGGCTGTAGAAATCGAAATGTGGCCTGGCCCGGTCTCATCATTTTTACAAGAAGATCCCACTAATTGTTATCAGTGCTCTTCACACTAACGTAATCCATTGAATGATATCTCCTGATCCAGATGGGAATTCTGTTGGACATGTATCCTCTGCTATTGGACAACTAATGGTAGAAGTGAGATGCATCTGCCATAGAAACTTTAGATCTTTCTTCTGAAGCAACGGCTCTCTCATCTATTTCCATTAAAGAAACCGCCCACAATCTTAACAGTCGTCTGGACAAAACAAGCAAAATCGAAAGGACACTAGCTAGTACTACTTCACATAGAAATTCTACATGCAGTAGGAAATGGCAATAATTCGCGTCTCAGCTCGGGCTCATCTAAATCTGATAAACAGTAAATTCAGAAAAGTAATACTCCCTCCGTTTCTAAATATAAGTCTTTTTAGAGATTTCAATAGGAACTACATACGAATGTATATAAACGTATTTTAGAGTGTTAATTCGTCGATACAGAAATCTTCAAAAAGGCTTATATTTAGAGACGGAAGGAGTAAAATCATTTAATAAATTCTGTTTTTTTTGGCATCGAAGATGCTCAGACGCGCAAGGAGTGTGCAAATGCTCACGGTATTTGGACATTCGAGGACCTCTAGGCAAAAAGAAGAGGGTCCAAATAGTGCTCTCTTTCAAAGTTTCTATGGGTATTTTTTTTTGTCACGACAACCTCAAATGTCCAAACACCATGATGGCACGCACATCACACATTTGAATATTTTGGATGCGGACCTCGTGAGCGGTGGCTGAGCGCTTCTCTGATCTCCCTCCTTCGACATCCCCTTCGGCACCCGCAACCAGATCCAGGATCCCCTCACCGTCCTCTCTCGGCGGGTGCTCTTCTCCCGTGAAGGCTCCCTCCACTATGGCTCCTTGCCCACGCCCGAAGCCGGCTTCCACGTCTTCGGCGACAGCGGCCGCCGCGTCCTCCCCAGCCCCGCCCGCCTTCCTCTCAGCATCCGCATCGTCGTCGGCAATGGCTGCTGCTCCAGCCCCGCTGGGTGCGGTGACATCCCCAGCCCCGACGGCCAATCCCCCGGCCCCGATGTCTCCTAGCTCAGCTTCCACGTCGCCATCGGCAGCGGATGCTACAGCCGTGCTTGGCGCACTGGCTCCTCCTGCGAGCGCGATCGACTCTGTTGTGCGTGCACCGCAGCCGACACTGCCTATGTCGTGGGCCTCCCTCAACGCCGACGATGATGATCACAACATCAACGATGACGATGAGCTCGCCCCACTGACGTGGTTGTCGTGGGCCTTCGATAACTATGTAGACATGACCGAGACACGTCTCCGGTCAATAACCAATAGCGGAACCTGGATGTTCATATTGGCTTCCACATATTCTATGAAGATTGAGGGAGTCCTGGACTAAGGGGTCCTCGGGCGACCGGCCTGTTATCCATGGGCCGGACTGATGGGTTGTGAAGACATGAAGGCCGAAGACTGTACATGTGTCCGAATTGGACTCTCCTTAACGTGGAGGGCAAGCTTGGCGACCGACTATGAAGATTCCTTCTTATGTATCCGACTCTATGTAAACCCTAAATCCCCTTGGTGTCTATATAAACCAGAGGGGTTAGTCCGGAAAGGATGGATACATTCATTACCATAGTCATACATGCTAGGCTTTTAGGGTTTAGCCATTATGATCTCGTGGTAGATCAACTCTTGTAAAACACTCATATTCATCAAGATCAATCAAGCAGGACGTAGGGTATTACCTCCATAGAGAGGGCCCGAACCTGGGTAAACATCGTGTCCCCCGTCTCCTGTTACCATCGATCCTAGATGCACAGTTCAGGACCCCCTACCCGAGATCCGCCGGTTTTGACACCGACATTGATGCTTTCATTGAGAGTTCCACTGTGCCATCGACGAAAGGTTTGATGGCCCCTTCAATCGTCTATAGCGATGCTGTCCAAGGAGAAACCTTCCTCCCGGACAAATTTTCGTGTTCGGCGGCTTCGTAGTACAGGCCAACTCGCTTGGCCACCTGGAGCAGATCGATAGCTACGCCCCTGACCACCGGGTCAGATTTGGAAGGTTGAACTACGTCGCGAATATCCATGGAGACTTGATCTTCAATGGATTTGAGACCGCAGCGATCGCTCCCCCTCGCCCCGATGAACATGACTTAAATCTGTCATTGAATCACATCCAGGAGATGGTCCCTGTTGCTGCAACGGCCTTAGAACCGGAGCAGATCGTGCCATCCGAGGCCACAGAGTCCACGGCGTTGGAGCCGCACATGGACTCGGCACCCCACAATATTTGTGTCAATGGAACTCCGGACTCGTCTCCGGCTATAAGTTCCGGACCGGGTACACCTGCGGACACCGAGCTGGATCGGTTATCGATTTTCGAATTTAGCGCCGCAGACATCTTCCAGCACTCACCTTTGGATGATGTGCTAAACTCTTTAAAGAACTTGTCCTTGGTGAAGGACTCACAACCGAACTATGTTCGGTTCAAGCCAGAGGCTGATGATGGGAAATTTCGCTTCCCACCCGCCACCCACTTCATAGCCACTATCGAGGATTTAATCGACATGCCCGCTTCTGGCTTCGAAGGCATTGATGGTATAGACGACGATGTCGATAAGGAGCAAGGCCAAGACCCCGCCAGTCATCAGGCATGGGACGACCACCCCTTCATATGACGTGTACATGATCGATACACTTAAAAAGCCTCGTGGCAAGGACAAAGGAGACCAATTAAAACTCCTGAGACACAGTCTAAGTTTCGGCACCCCAAACGCCGCCCCAAGTCACGCCGCGGCAACGATGGCACTGGAGAAAATAGTACTTCGGACGGCGCCGAAAGCAATGAAGACCCTGTGGGAGCAATATCCGAGCAGGAGGAACAGGAAAACGGGCAAGCCAACCCCGATGAACAGGCCCCGCCCAACGACGGTTCGAAGGACGACAACTACCTTCCTCTCTCCAAAAACGAGGCAAGCCTCAGCGACATAGACTCCATCATACCCGAAGAGCCCCTCGAGCAGGAGCGCTTCAAGCGCAGGCTGATAGCTACGGCAAGGAGCCTGGAAAAGAAGCAGCAGGAGCTTCAAGCTGACCAAGACCTACTCAATGACAGATGGACCGAAGTCGTGGTCGCCGAAGAATACAGCCTTAGTGGCCTAGCCAAAAGCTACCCAAAGCACAGATCGCTATACCAGTCCGATGACGGGGCATTGGAGCCCATACCATCGTCACACAATGCGGCAGGTCGCCGGCAACTCTGTCCAGATAAAGAGGCAACTCAAGTCGAACACCAGACCGCCCACCTCACCGTAAAGGCAGGAACAATGCAGTTCATGATTACCCAGACGACCTGCAGAGAGACTTGGACAATAGAGCCGAACACGCAAGACCGATCTATGGATCACGAAAGCATGCTTCGACACGCGACGACGGCTACCTATTCGGACGTGTCAAACCTCGCCACGCCCAAGCCGAAAACCGCAAAGGGACTCCTTCGGAGTTACGTCGCAGTGTGGCCCAGCATAGAGGCGCCGCACACCCACTTTGCTTCACTGATGAAGTAATGGATTGCAAATTCCCCGAAGGATTCAAACCCGTCAATATTGAATCATACAACGGGGCAACCGATCCCGCGATATGGATAGAAGATTTCATCCTCCACATCCATATGGCCCGTGGGGACGACCTCCACACCATTAAATACCTCCCACTAAAACAAAAAGGGCCAGCTCGGTACTGGTTAAACAGCCTGCGTGAAAATTCCATAGGCAGCTGGGAGGACTTGGAAGAGGCCTTCCTCGATAACTTTCTAGGAACACATGTCCGACCACCGGATGCCGATGACCTAAGTCAAATTGTCCAACACCCCGGATAATCAGCCAGGGAGCTCTGGACTCGGTTCTTAGTCAAAAAGAACCAAATTGTCGAATGTCCGGACACGGAAGCCCTTGCGGCTTTCAGACACGGCGTCCGGGACGAATGGCTTCCACGCCACCTCGGCCAAGAAGGACCTAAATCCATGACAACCCTCACTGCTCTGATGACGCGCTTTCACATGGGAGAAGACAGCTGGCTCGCTTGTAGAAGCAATAGCGCCAGCAACCCGGGCACCTCCGAAATCCGAGACGGCAACGGCAAGCCACGAGGAAGCAAAAACAACAGTCGCAATGACATGGAAAGATCAAGCGACATGGCGGTCAACGCCGGATTCAGCAACCCCAAGCCCGATCAGCGGAAGAAGCCATTCAAGGCAAATCGAGATGAACCATCCAACCTAGACAGGATATTGGACCGACCCTGCCAGATTCATGGCCACCCCGATAAACCAGCTAATCACACCAACAGAAACTGCTGGGTCTTTAAACAGGCAGGAAAGCTCAACGCCGAACACAGAGGGAGGAGGCCGCCAAGCGACAGGGATGACGGAAAGGTTCACCAACGAAATACCGGGGGTCAGAAGTAGTCTCCACCCGAGGATCAACTACTCCTAGAAAGGAAATAGCAACCAGGCTTCCGCTGCCCACTCCGTACACCTACAAAGTTTGTACCACACATACATCATTACGCACTCAAGATACCATGGGCACTGGCGGAAGCACAATACGGACAAGCCTGCAAGCACTCCAGTAACCTTTTTTTATTATTTATTTTATTTTTATTTCTTCCTCCGCTATCCTTTAAAAATAGGTGATGAACAGGATAAACATCGGAAACTGGCTCTATCGGAGTCCGGATCCATACATTCACCTAAGGGGCTATTTCCATCAAGGATTCCCCCCACCGAGGACTGGCGGCGAAGACGTGCGACAGGAGGTCCAAAATAACTTTTTGTAGACCGCACTCTCTATTTCTTGAGCTTGTACTATGCCCGTTCCTCCGCCTCCAACCCCGAGCATGTCAAATAGCCGGGAGGATGGCTTTTATATATATCATAAGTAATCATTGGCATATCGCTCAGTTCCCATTAAACAATATCCAAACTAATCATCTGCATTGTTTCCCCAACAAATATAGCTCCTACGGTTATTTCACAAAACTACCTTGGCATAACCTGCCAGGGGCTTGGTGTGGGAACAAATGAGTTGCCAGTAAAAGTCCGAACAACTTTATAGCATACTTCGGCGTCGCAAGTCTGGCCTTATATGCATCAGCTCCGAATCATTGTCTTGGGTCAATAGTTGGGTTGCCTGGCTCCTGTGCTTGCTACCCTACGTTCCGCTCTATCGGCTAGGGTAGTAAAGGGAGAACTACTGCGATTGTGCCCTGGTCTAAACTGGATGAGCACCTTAGTAGAGAAAGCCGAAAACTGACTGTCATGATGCGGCGTGAGCTGGTCAACCACTTGACGACTTCTTGGAATCTTTAGCGATTCTCCGTGTCACATGAGGGATCTTTTCTAGATCAGATATGTAAGGCACCATACACCGCATACATACCAGGGGCTATGTCGTAGCCCCACCATAAAACTCATATGGCTAAGTGAAAGGGTTAACGCCTTATAGTCCGATTGCCTGGCTCGCCGCATTATCACCTGCTTCATGGACCAAGACGTTGGATAAAGAGTGATTAAATGCCTTTCTGAACACCCACGTACTTCCTACGAGGGGGCTGAAGCCGACGACTGGAAAACTTTCAGATTATATCAAAACGGCTGCACAGGAGGAATTCAAGCTTTCAAGCAAAACATAAATAGATTAACTATAAAATTGTCTTTTACAATTTTCATACACCTTACTCGAACATTATATCTTTTGATCACTGACCCTCTATAAAGTGGGCGTCCTCTAGGACGTCTTCAAAATAATGCTCCGGTTCCGGACAGTCCTTGCCTTTGAGTGGACCCTTCGTCGCAACATCGATGGCCTTCATCTTCCCCCAGAACGTCTTGACTCGGGCAAAAGCCATCCCTGCACTCTCAATGCATGTTGACCGCTTCACAGCATCGATACGCGGCACCGCGTCAACAAGCCTTTGCACCAAACCGAGATAGCTATTCAGAACAGGCTTGGTTGGCCACAACCGGATTACGACATCCTTCATGGCAGCGCTGGATATCCTATGAAATTCGGCCCATTGGGACATCTGTTCATTGAGCAACAGAGGGCGCTCTGATGCGCCAAACTACGACCAAAAAAGCTTCTCCATTGCATATCCATCTCGCGCTTGGTAATGCTACGCCGCATCGGTAGAACTCTTCGGCAAGTCCAAGAACTTGTCCAGAGAACTCCATACTTGGTTAAGTTGGGCATAGTTCGGGTCACCGAACTTAGTTTGCAGCAGAAAGGGCTTTCCCGCCGCAATATCCCTCCCCTGTCGAACCTCCTCACGGGCTGCTCTGCATTCCGACTGCGCTTCTCTCGCCTCTTGTAAGGCTTTGTCCAGATCAGCCGTTAAGGCTTTACTCTACTTCTCCAGAAATTCACAGCGGCCGGTAGCATTCTCCAGTTCGAGCGTCATCATGGATATCTTATCATCTTTGCGCCGTGCAGCTTGTTCAGCTTTTAATTCAGCCGATGCCTTTTCGGCAGTAGCATTGCTACGCCGGGCCTGCTCCTTGGCCCGGGCTAGCTCCGCTCGAAGAACTTCAACGGCGGCGGCACCATCTGCAGCCAAATATCAGCATCATGCTTATACCACAAAAATGTATGAGGATTGCCCCGAATACATACCTTGCGACTCGTCCAGACGCGTATTGATTAAAGCAAGATCATCTCTTGCCACATCAAGATTCCGCTGCAAATCGGCAATCTCCATAGTCCGGGAAGTGGCCAAGGGGGAAGCAGCCTGCGTTCAAAGTTCATCAGGTTAGTCCTCAAACGGCCCTTTTCGATCCTCCATTTGCTTCCCAGTGGAAGCCAACCCGAGTATCAGGGGCTACTACCTATACAGAGGCGCATCCTTGCAAGTGAAACATAGCTGAAAACATTATGTCACAAACCTCGAAGCCCTTCAGTAGGCTCATGAAGGCTTCATTTAATCCACTCTTCGCGGACGAAATCTTCTCAATCACTGTACCCATCAAGGTATGCTGTTCCCCCGAGACAGATGCTTTCCGCAACATGTCCCACAATATATCCGGAGTCTCCTGGTCTCCGGAAGCTGCTCCAAAAGCACAATCATCCTTTGAAGGAATCTGCTTTCCCGTCTCCAAAATCGTTGTCGGCTGTGAACCACGGGGCCTTTGTTACCATCAGCCCCCGAATCCCGGATGGTCGGAGGTCCACCCTTGGGTACTGCCTCTTCTGTCCCCTAGTCTAAAGGGACCCTCCGCGATGACACTTCAGAGTCATTCGCCTTATTGGGTGAGGAGGTCGGAGGAGGCATCTCACTCTCCATCATCTATGGGAGGAGACTCCCCGAAGAAGAGGATCGCTCAAAAAATTTCTGTGCCGACCTGTAAAAATGCATAAATGCGTTACGTGTATCTTCGGCAACAATAACGGAGCGGGACGATATCAAAGTACTCCAGATTCTCTTACGGTTTAGCCGAGGGCTTGTCCCCCTGTTGGAGCTGCTCAGCGGCGTCACTTTCCAAACCCAAGCCAATCGACGGTGGCATCTTGCCCTTCTTGGAAGACCGCCCCTCCCAATCTTCGGCAGCGGTCCTTTTTCTCCTATTTGGAGAAGGAACACTTGGTCCTTTCCCGCCTCCGTCTTCGGGCGAGGAAAGTTCGATTTCTCCGGACTCAGTGTCCGAATTGCCTCTGGAACCAAGGTCATCTTGGGTCTTCTCGCCCTACCTGCTGATGACTGGTATGGCGCCGAGGCCAGCATCCTTGCTAACACAGGAGTAGCCGAGTCTTCGGGAAGGGGAGCCAAACACCTAATCAATTCCACCTTCTTTATCCAGCCCTGAAAAAGGATGATATTGTTGGTTTCTTGCCACTGGGTATCTGACTATAAGGTATTCGGTAAATGTGTACTTACCGGGGTGTCCGGATGGTTACAGTCTAGGCCGACATCTTCGGTGGTGTCCGGCCATTGCCTCCGTTTCCGAAGAATAATCTCCACATTCCTTCGTGCGTTGTGCCGAAGAAGTGCTGAAGAGTCCGCGGCCCTTCTGGATTGAACTCCCATAGGTGGAGAGGCCGTCGCTGGCACGACAGGGTCCGATCAACTAACATTACATGAACGATGTTGGCTATGTCGATGTCCCTCTCAATGAGGCTTCGGATGCGACTTTGCAGAGTTTGCACATCATTCGTTGATCCCCAATCCAGCCCCTTGTTAATCCACGATGCAAGCTGAGTTGGGGGCTGGATTGGAATGCGGGCGCAGTTGCCCAGTTGGAGCTACGGGGCTCGGTGATATAGAACCACCCCTGCTGCCACAGATCAGAAGATTTGGCGAAGGATCCTTTCAGCCAAACAGCGCTAGCAAGCTTGCTCACTGTAGAGCCGCCGCACTCGGCCTGCTCCCCCTCTACCACTTGCGGCTTCACATCGAAGGTCTTGAGCCACAAGCCAAAGTGCTGAGGAGTTCGGAGGAGGGCTTCGCACGTGACGATAAACGCCGAGATAAGAAGAATAGAGTCTAGGGCCAAATCATGAAAGTCTAGCCCGTAATAGAACATGAGCCCTCGGATGCAGGGGTTAAGTGCAAACCCCAACCCGCGGAGGAAGTGGGACACGAACACGACCCTCTAGCCGGATCTAGGGGTGGGAATAACCTACCCCTAGGCAGGAAGCTGATGATGGATTTCAGCGGTCAGATACCTCGCCGCCCGAAGCTTTGCAATGTCTTCCTCCGTAATAGAAGAAGCTACCCACCGGCCTTGACGGCTGGATCCGGGCATGATTGGGGTTGGTGGCGACCGAAACCCGGGTGTTGGAACTCGGGGTAGCAGGGGTTGAGGAAGAGGCAAGCATGGAAGAAAAAGATGGGTCTATACCCCTATTTAAAGGCTGCAAATATCAAACGTCTCCTCTTGGGCCTCAGAAACTTGCTTGTTTGCAAGGAGTTGTCCCCCAGCAATGGTTGGGTTACCCACGTCCGGGTTGACAGGAATCCCTTAAAAAAGGGAGGCACGGTCTCCGTTTCAATAGGACACGCCAATAGGACCACGTCTTGGGACGTGGGGCGACGAGCCGACTAAAACGGTTCACAAGTAGTGGTCGGGCAGGCGTCGTGTCATGTTACCAAAAAGTGGTCGATTGGATTGAACTCATGAAATATCATGTCCTCCGCGGTTGTGCATACAAGTCCGGATACAATCATTACATCTGAAGCTCAATTAGGAGTTTGGAAGAGGGAACCCGCCTTGCAATGCCGAAGACAATCTGCGTGCCGGACTCCTCGTCATTGAAGCCAGGTTCAGGGGCTACTAAGGTAGACCTGGACTAAGGGGTCCTCAGGCGATCGGCCTGTTATCCATGGGCCGGACTGATGGGCTATGAAGACATGAAGGCCGAAGACTGTACCTGTGTCCGGATTGGACTCTCCTTGACGTGTAGGGAAAGCTTGGCGACCGACTATGAAGATTCCTTCTTATGTAACCGACTCTATGTAAACCCTAGATCCCCTCGGTGTCTATATAAACTAGAGGGGTTAGTCCGGAAAGGATAGATACATTCATTACCATAGTCATACAGGCTAGGCTTTTAGGGTTTAGCCATTACGATCTCGTGGTAGATCAATTCTTGTAAAACATGCATATTCATCAAGATCAATCAAGCAGGACGTAGGGTATTACCTCCATAGAGAGGGCCCGAACCTGGGTAAACATCGTGTCCCCCGTCTCCTGTTACCATCGATCCTAGACGCAGAGTTCGGGACCCCCTACCCGAGATCCGCCGGTTTTGACACCGACAAAGATCTTTATCGGTGAAACCGCATAACAGCATACGTTGTTCCCTTTGTCATCGGTATGTTACTTGCCCGAGATTCGATCGTCGGTATCTCAATACCTAGTTCAATCTCGTTACTGGCAAGTCTCTTTACTCATTCTGTAATGCATCATCCCGCAACTAACTCATTGGTTACAATGCTTGCAAGCCTTATAGTGATGTGCATTACCGAGCGGGCCCAGAGATACCTCTCCGACAATCGGAGTGACAAATCATAATCTTGAACTATGCCAACTCAACAAGTACCATCGAAGACACCTGCAGAGCACCTTTATAATCACCCAGTTACGTTGTGACATTTGGTAGCACAAAAAGTGTTCCTTCGGTAATCGAGAGTTACATAATCTCATAGTCATATGAGTCATGAAGAAAGCAATAGCAGTAAACTAAAACGATCAAGTGCTAAGCTGACGAAATGGGTCAAGTCAATCACATCATTCTCCTAATGATGTTATCCCGTTTATCAAATGACAACTCATGTCTATGGTTAGGAAATATAACCATCTTTGATGAATGAGCTAGTCAAGTAGAGGCATACTAGTGACACTCTGTTTGTCTATATATTCACACATGTATCATGTTTCCGGTTAATACAATTCTAGCATGAATAATAAACACTTATCATGATATAAGGAAATAAATAATAACTTTATTATTGCCTCTAGGGCATATTGTAACATCCCAAATTTTCAATTTGGAATGTTATACATTAGATCATCATTGCATATCATATTTTATTTTGCTTTTGGTTTGATCCTAGAAATTTCTACGCAACTCAAGGACCCACGGAGAGAGTTGGGAAATTCTTTATTTTCATATTTGAGTTTTCTCAAATTTTGAGAATAGAATCATTTGATTTTATTTATTTTATCATCAATTATTTCTATTACAAAAAATATGAGAGAGGAAATAAAATGACTTTCCCAAAATAAAGAAATATTGAGGATTTAATAATAAAATCAAATAAGATTTTATTTCAGAGTTTTTCGTTATTTTATTTGAATTTAGGAAAAATGTGCGTTTTTCAAAATTGCATTTAGGCCCCAAATAAATGTTCACCTTGTGCGGCTTGATTTTAGAAGCCCGGGAAAATTTATTTCAGGATTTTTAGAGTCCGTTTAGTATTTCTTTTTATTTTTCTTCTGCGCGTAATTATTTAAAAAAAACGAACCGACCTACGGGCCGTGTCCGACTGGGACTCCGGCCCGCTAGGCTTTATAAGCCGGGGGGAGCCAGCCGAGGCCCAGTCGCGCCCCCGAACCCTAGCCGCCCAACGCCGACGCCAGCCGCCGCCGCCGCACCTCGCTGCCCGCGCCACCGCGCCGCCCCGCCGCCCGCCGGACGCCGCCGACTCACCGCCGAGGTCGCCTCGATTTCCACGCCGGTTTTTTTTTCTTCTCGAGAAACCTTTTGGTTTTCCGTCAGTTTTTCGTCGGTTTTTTTAGTTTCGGGTTTTTTTAAATAGATCGGTTTTTACGATTTATTTAATTAGCGAGCGTTCGTCCGTTCGTTCGTTCTAGCGAACGTTCGTCGCTTTTCTTTTTCTCGGATTAAATCCGCGATTTTTCTGATCGCGATTTCTGATCCGATTTTCTTTTTAGTATAACTTTTCGCTCGTTTATCGGAATCAGGTGATTCCAGCGCCTGGAGTTTCATCTCGAAACCCTCTATCCGTTTAACCAACTTAAACAAGTTTTTGCTACTGTAAAAATTGCCATAGATCCAGATTAGTAGAACGAAGTTGTTTTCTTTTGCCGTTTGACTTTCGTTGCTTCGTTCGATTTGATTCTTTTTGCAAACCGGAGTTCTTAATTTGAACCTTCTGGTTAGATCTCTTATTTTGAGTTTTACCTGTGCATTAGATGAGTACTTATTGTATGCTTGTTTGTTTGTCTGTGATAGAATACCCGGAGTGCGGCGCTTGTTACTTCGAATCGCTAGGTTTCTCGGATCATCAGCAAGGCAAGTAACACTTTGATCATACCTATTCTACTACCCAATTTTATTGCATTAGATCAATCCTCAAACATTGCATGGTTAGGATCTAATTAAATTGTGGGATGGGAAGTAGTTGAGCTAGTACCTATTACCTGTTTATTTTCAAACCTTTGGGAGTTACTTCTACGTTTGCTTATTATGCCATGCTATGCTAGTACACGTGGATTGGGTGAGTGATATCCATGACAGATGTGAGTTTGTTAATTAAAGGTTTATCTAAGGTGGCAACTTAAACGCACATCTGGGTGGATTGAGGCACCTGGGTAATCCAGGACTTGCCTGTTTTCTTTTGGACCGCCACCCAGGCTCAAAGGGATCATGAGATTATTCATACTAGAAACTTCCGTGTGCAGCCACAAGCTATTATGGGCTCTAGCATAGTTGACTAAGTCGTGTGAACTCTTACAGTGGTAGACTAGCAGATGTAGGGGATGTAGGTGGTACGGTCTACCCGTTCGTAAGGTGCTAGCGCTTCTGAAAGACTATGTCTCGGTCATCCATTTCTCAAACACCATGTAGTGCGAGAAACCAAACGGAGGCGATCGAGTCTTGTGGGGAAAAGTGCGCAAACCTCTGTAGAGTGTATTAAACTAATCATGGTTAGTCGTGTCCCTGGTTATGGACATTTTGAGTATCTAGTACCTGGATTATCATGTGAATCTCAACATGTTACTCTAAATTAATTTTGTTGGGTTTTTGATAATGATGATGTTTAATTGGGATTGAGGATGCTGTCAACCATTCTCAATGTTTAACAACTACCATGAGAGTTAAATAAATTTATTCTTTTGTAGTAGGGAAAAATTGGCTTTACGCAAAACAGTAACCATAGAGCTTTCCACCAGCCAAATATGCATATAGTATAGCTGTTTCATTCCATTACTCTATGTGTTACCTTGCCAGCATATTCCATGTGCTGGCCCGTTTCGGGCTGCAACGTTAATGTTGCAGACTTTTCAGACGACGATTAAGGAGTTTTAGGTCGTGGTTCTATACTCAGTGATGCCGTTGGAGTTGAGGGACTCACTTATCTTCCAAGCCTTCCGTTGTTATCGTTATTAGATGGCCTTAAGCCATATTTATTGTAATAAGTTCTCTATGGAGACACTCGATGTAATAAGTGTGTGATTGCTACTCTGTTATAAATCCTTCGAGTACTGTGTGGTGTCAGCATTACTGATCCAGGGATGACACCGGAGCACAGAGATCAGACTGTTTGAGGTCTGGTCGCTACACATATTTACTTCAGTCTCCCACTTGCACTAGAGTAAATAATCTAGATTACATAGTAATGATTCTAACACCCATGGAGTCTTGGTGCTAATCATGTTTTGCTCGTGAGAGAAGCTTAGTTAACGGGTCTGCAACATTCAAATCCGTATGTATCTTGCAAATCTCTATGTCTCCCACCTGGATTTGATGACGGATGGAATTGAAGTGTCTCTTGATGTGCTTGGTTCTCTTGTGAAATCTGGATTCCTTTGCCAAGGCAATTGCACCAGTATTGTCACAAGAGATTTTCATTGGACCCGATGCACTAGGTATGACACCTAGATCGGATATGAACTCCTTCATCCAGACTCCTTCATTTGCTGCTTCCGAAGCAGCAATGTACTCCGCTTCAGACATAGATCCCACCACGATACTTTGTTTTGAACTACTCCAACTGACAGTTCCACCGTTCAATATAAACAAGTATCCGGTTTCCGATTTAGAATCGTCCAGATCAGTGTCAAAGCTTGCATCAACGTAACCATTTAGGATGAGCTCTTTGTCACCTCCATAAACGAGAAACATATCCTTAGTCCTTTTCAGGTATTTCAGGATGTTCTTGACCGCTGTCCAGTGATCCACTCCTGGATTACTTTGGTACCTCCCTGCTAAACTAATAGCAAGGCACACATCGGGTCTGGTACACAACATTGCATACATGATAGAGCCTATGGCTGAAGCATAGGGAACATCTTTCATTTTCTCTCTATCTTCTGCAGTGGTCGGGCATTGAGTCTTACTCAACTTCACACCTTGTAGCACAGGCAAGAATCCTTTCTTTGCCTGGTCCATTTTGAACTTCTTCAAAACTTTGTCAAGGTATGTACTTTGTGAAAGTCCAATTAAGCGTCTTGATCTATCTCTATAGATCTTGATGCCCAATATGTAAGGAGCTTCATCGAGGTCTTTCATTGAAAAACTCTTATTCAAGTATCCTTTTATGCTATCCAGAAATTCTATATCATTTCCAATCAACAATATGTCATCCACGAATAATATTAGAAATGCTACAGAGCTCCCACTCACTTTCTTGTAAATACAGGCTTCTCCAAAAGTCTGTATAAAACCATATGCTTTGATCACACTATCAAAACGTTTATTCCAACTCCGAGAGGCTTGCACCAGCCCATAAATGGATCGCTGGAGCTTGCACACTTTGTTAGCACCCTTTGGATCGATAAAACCTTCAGGTTGCATCATCTACAACTCTTCTTCCAGAAATCCATTCAGGAATGCAGCCTTTACATCCATTTTCCAAATTTCATAATCGTAAAATGCGGCAATAGCTAACATGATTCGGACAGACTTAAGCATCGCTGCGGGTGAGAAGGTCTCATCGTAGTCAACTCCTTGAACTTGTCGAAAACCTTTCGCAACAAGTCGAGCTTTGTAGACATTAACATTACCATCAGCGTCTGTCTTCTTCTTGAAGATCCATTTATTCTCGATGGCTTGCTGATCATCGGTCAAGTCAACCAAAGTCCACACTTTGTTCTCATACATGGATCCCATCTCAGATTTCATGGCCTCAAGCCATTTTGCAGAATCTGGGCTCATCATCGCTTCCTCATAGTTCATAGGTTCGTCATGGTCTAGTAACATGACCTCCAGAACAAGATTACCGTACCACTCTGGTGCGGATTTTACTCTGGTTGACCTATGAGGTTTGGTAGTAACTTGATCTAAAGTTTCATGATCATCATCATTAGCTTCCTCACTTACAGGTGTAGGAATCACTGGAACTGATTTCAGTGATGAACTACTTTCCAATAAGGGAGCAGGTACAGTTACCTTATCAAGTTCTACTTTCCTCCCACTCACTTCTTCCGAGAGAAACTCCTTCTCTAGAAAGGATCCATTCTCAGCAATGAATATCTTGCCTACGGATCTGTGATAGAAGGTGTACCCAACAGTCTCCTTTGGGTATCCTATGAAGACACATTTCTCCGATTTGGGTTCGAGCTTATCAGGTTGAAGCTTTTTCACATAAGCATCGTAGCCCCAAACTTTAAGAAATGACAACTTGGGTTTCATGCCAAACCACAGTTCATAAGGTGTCGTTTCAACGGATTTATATGGTGCCCTATTGAACGTGAATGCAGCCATTTCTAAAGCATAACCTCAAAACGATAGTGGTAAATTAGTAAGAGACATCATAGATCGCACCATATCTAGTAAAGTACGATTATGACGTTCGGACACACCATTACGCTGTGCTGTTCCGGGTGGCGTGAGCTGCGAAACTATTCCGCATTGTTTCAAATGAAGACTAAACTCGTAACTCAAATATTCTCCTCCACGATCAGATCATAGAAACTTTATTTTCTTGTTACGATGATTTTCCACTTCACTCTGAAATCCTTTGAACTTTTCAAATGTTTTAGACTTATGTTTCATTAAGTAGATATACCCATATCTGCTCAAATCATCTGTGAAGGTGAGAAAATAACGATATCCGCCGCGAGCCTCAATGTTCATTGGACCACATACATCAATATGTATGATTTCCAATAACTCCGTTGCTCGCTCCATTGTTTTGGCGAACAGAGTTTTAGTCATCTTGCCCATGAGGCATGGTTCGCAAGTACCGATTCATAATCAAGTGATTCCAAAAGTCTATTAGAATGGAGTTTCTTCATGCGCTTTATACCAATATGACCTAAAAGGCAGTGCCACAAATAAGTTGCACTATCATTATCAACTCTGCATCTTTTAGCTTCAATACTATGAATATGTGTATCTCCACTATCGAGATTCAAAAAGAATAGACCACTCTTTAAGGGTGCATGACCATAAAAGATATTACTCATATAAATAGAACAACCATTATTCTCTGATTTAAATGAATAACTGTCTCGCATCAAACAAGATCCAGATATAATGTTCATGCTTAACGCTTGCACCAAATAACAATTATTCAAGTCTAATACTAATCCCGAAGGTAGATGTAGAGGTAGCATGCTGACTGCGATCACATCAACTTTGGAACCATTTCCCACGCACATCGTCACCTCGTCCTTTGCCAATCTTCGCTTAATCCATAGTCCCTGTTTCGAGTTGCAAATATTAGCAACAGAACCAGTATCAAATACCAAGGCACTACTGCGAGAATTAGTAAGGTACACATCAATGACATGTATATCACATATACCTTTGTTCACCTTGCCATCCTTCTTATCCGCCAAATACTTGGGGCAGTTCCGCTTCCAGTGACCAGTCTGTTTGCAGTAGAAGCACTCAGTCTCAGGCTTAGGTCCAGACTTGGGTTTCTTCTCTTCATCAGCAACTTGTTTGCCATTCTTCTTGAAGTTCCCTTTCTTCTTCCCTTTACCCTTTTTCTTGAAACTGGTGGTCTTGTTAACCATCAACACATGATGCTCCTTCTTGATTTCTACCTCCGCAGCCTTTAGCATTGCGAAGAGCTCGGGAATTGTTTGATTCATCCCTTGCATGTTATAGTTCATCATGAAGCTCTTGTAGCTTGGTGGCAGTGATTGAAGAACTATGTCAATGACACTATCAACAGGAAGATTAACTCCCATTTGAGTCAAGTGGTTATGGTACCCAGACATTCTTAGTATATGTTCACTGACAGAACTATTCTCCTCCATCTTGCAACTTTAGAACTTATTGGAGACTTCATATCTCTCAATCCAGGCATTTGCTTGAAATATTAACTTCAACTCCTGGAACATCTCATATGCTCCATGACGTTCAAAACACCGTTGAAGTCCCAGTTCTAAGCTGTAAAGCATGGCACACCGAACTATCGAGTAGTCGTCAGCTTTGCTCTGCCAGACATTCATAACATCTAGTGTTGCTCCTGCAGAAGGTTTGACACTTAGCGGTGCTTCCAGGACATAATTCTTCTGTGCAGCAATGAGGATAATCCTCAAGTTACAGACCCAGTTCGTGTAATTGCTACCATCATCTTTCAACTTTGCTTTCTCAAGGAAGGCATTAAAATTCAACGGAACAACAGCACGGGCCATATATCTACAACAACATAGACATGCAAAATACTATCAGGTACTAAGTTCATGATAAATTAAGGTTTAGTTAATTAAATTATTAAAGAACTCCCACTTAGATAGACATCCCTCTAATCATCTAAGTGATCACGTGATCCATATCAACTAAACCATGTCCGATCATCATGCGAGATGGAGTAGTTTTCAATGGAGAACATCAATATGTTGATCATATCTTCTATATGATTCACGCTCGACCTTTCAGTCTCCAGTGTTCCGAGGCCATATTTGCATATGCTAGGCTCGTCAAGTTTAACCTGAGTATTCCGCATGTGCAAAACTGGCTTGCACCCGTTGTATGTGAACGTAGAGCTTATCACACTCGATCATCATGTGGTGTCTCGACACGACGAACTTTCGCAACGGTGCATACTCAGGGAGAACACTTGTACCTTGAAATTTAGTGAGAGATCATCTTATAATGCTACCGTCAATCTAAGAAAAATAAGACGCATAAAAGATAAACATCACATGCAATCAATATAAGTGATATGATATGGCCATCATCATCTTGTGCTTGTGATCTCCATCGTAAGCACAAGATGATGATGGCCATCGTAAGCACAAGTGAAGTGGAAAATCATCGTAACAAGAAAATAAAATTTCTGCGATCTGATCATGGAGGGGAATATTTGAGTTACGAGTTTGGTCTTCATTTGAAACAATGCGAAATAGTTTCGCAACTCACGCCACCTGGAACACCACAGCATAATGGTGTGTCTGAACGTCATAACCATACTTTATTGGATATAGTGCAATTTATGATGTTTCTTATCGATTTACCACTATCGTTTTGGGGTTATGCATTAGTGACAGCTGCATTCACGTTAAATAGGGCACCATCTAAATCCGTTGAGATGACACCATGTGAACTGTGGTTTAGCAAGAAACCTAAGCTATCATTTCTTAAAGATTGGAGTTGCGATGCTTATGTGAAAAAGTTTCAGCCATGATAAGCTCAAACCCAAATCAGAGAAGTGCGTCTTCACAGGATACCCAAAACAAACTGCTGGGTACACCTTCTATCACAGATCTGAAGGCAAGATATTTTGTTGCTAAGAATGGATCCTTTCTAGAGAAGGAGTTTCTCTCAAAAGAAGTGAGTGGGAGGAATGTAGAACTTGATGAGGTAATTGTAGCTTCTCCCGAATTGGAAAGTAGTTCATCACAGAAATCAGTTCTAGTGATTTCTACGCCAAGTAGTGAGGAAGCTAATGATGATTATGAAACTTCAGATCAAGTTACTACCGAACCTCATAGGACAACCAGAGTATGGTCCGCACCAGAGTGGTACGGTAATCCTTTCTGGAAGTCATGTTACTAGACCATGACGGACCTATGAACTATGAGGAAGCAATGATGAGCCCAGATTCCGTGAAATGGCTTAAGGCTGTGAAATTTGAGATGGGATCCATGTATAAAGAACAAAGTATGGACTTTGATTGACTTGCCCAATGATTGGCGAGCCATTGAGAATAAATGGATCTTCAAGAGGAAGACGGACGTTGATAGTAGTGTTACTATCTACAAAGCTCAAATTGTCACAAAAAGGTTTTCGACAAGTTTAAGGTGTTGACTACAATGAGATTTTCCCACTCGTAGTGATGCTTAAGTCTGTCCGAATCATGTTAGCAATTGCCACATTTTATAAAATCTGGCAAACGGATGTCAAAACTGCATTCCTTAATGGATTTCTTAAAGAAGAGTTGTATATGATACAACAACAAAGTTTTGTCAATCCTAAAGGTGCTAACAAAGTGTGCAAGCTCCAGCGATCCATCTATAGACTGGTGCAAGCATCTCGGAGTTGGAATATACGCTTTGATGAGTTGATCAACGCATATTGTTTAATACAGACTTTTGGAGAAGCCTGTATTTACAAGAAAGTGAGTGGGAGCTCTGTAGCATTTCTGATATTATATGTGGATGACATATTGTTGATCGGAAATGATACTGAATTTCTGGATAGCATAAAAGGATACTTGAGTAATATTTTTTTCAAAGAAAGACCTTGGTGAAGCTGCTTACACATTGAGCATCAAGATCTATAGAGATAGATCAAGACGCTTGATAAGATTTTTCAATGAGTACATACCTTGACAAGATTTTGAAGTAGTTCAAAATGGAACAGTCAAAGAAGGAGTTCTTGCCTGTGTAGGAAGCTGTGCAGTTGAGTAAAGACTCAAAACCCGACCACAGCAGAAAATAGAAAGAGAATGAAAAGTCATTCCCCATGCCTCATTCATAGGTTCTATAAAGTATGCCATACTGTGTACCAGACCTATTGTATACCCTGCCCTGAATTTGGCAAGGGAGTACAATTTTTGATCTAGGAGTAGATCACTGGACAACGGTCAAAATTACCCTTAGAGGACTAAGGAAATATTTCTCGGTTATGAAGGTGATGAAGAGTTCGCCGTAAAGAGTTACGTCGATGCAAGCTTTGACACCGATCTGGATGACTCTAAGTCACAATCCGGATACATATTGAAAGTGGGAGCAATTAGCTAAAGTAGCTCCACGCAGAGCATTGTAGACATAGAAATTTGCAAAATACATACGGATCTGAATTTGGCAGGCCTGTTGACTAAGCCTCTCTCACGAGCAAAACATGATCAGCACCAAGACTCCATGGGTGTTAGAATCATTACAATGTAATCTAGATTATTGACTCTAGTGCAAGTGGGAGATTGAAGGAAAATATGCCCTAGAGGTTATAATAAAGTTATTATTTATATGTCCTTATATCATGATAAATGTTTATTATTCATGCTAGAATTGTATTAACCTGAAACTTAGTACATGTGTGAATACATAGACAAACAGAGTGTCACTAGTTTGCCTCTACTTGACTAGCTCGTTGAATCAATGATGGTTATGTTTCCTAACCATAGACATGAGTTGTCATTTGATGAACGGGATCACATCATTAGAGAATGATGTGATTGACTTGACCCATTCGTTAGCTTAGCACGATGATCGTTTAGTTTGTTGCTATTGCTTTCTCCATAACTTATACATGTTCCTATGACTATGAGATCATGCAACTCCCGAATACCGCAGGAACACTTTGAGTGCTATCAAATGTCACAATGTAACTGGGTGATTATAAAGGTGCTCTACAGGTGTCTCCAATGGTGTTTGTTGAGTTGGCATAGATCAAGATTAGGATTTGTCACTCCGATTGTGGGAGAGGTATCTCTGGGCCCTCTCGGTAATGCACATCACTATAAGCCTTGCAAGCATTGTGACTAATGAGTTAGTTGTGGGATGATGAATTACGGAACGAGTAAAGAGACTTTCCGGTGACGAGATTGAACTAGGTATCAAGATACCGACGATCAAATCTCGGGCAAGTAACATACCGATGACAAAGGGAACAACGTATGTCGTTATGCGGTTTGACTAATAAAATATCTTCGTAGAATATGTAGGAGCCAATATGAGCATATAGGTTCCGCTATTGGTTATTGACCGGAGACATGTCTCGGTCATGTCTACATAGTTCTCGAACCCGTAGGGTCCGCACGCTTAACATTCGGTGGCGATCAGTATTATGAGTTTATGTGTTTTGATGTACCGAAGATAGTTAGGAGTCCCGTATGTAATCATGGACATGACGAGGAGTCTCAAAATGGTCGAGACATAAATATTGATATATTGGACGACTATATTCGGACACTGGATGAGTTCCGGGGGTCACCGGATATTTATCGGAGTGTCGGGGGCTTATCGGAACCCCCGGGGGAACTAATGGGCCAACATGGGCCTTATGGGAGAGAGAGGAGAGGGCCTAGGGCTGGCCACGCCCCCCTTAGGAGTCCAAATTGGACAAGGAGGGGGCAGCGCCGCTGACGGTGTCCTGGACTAGGGGGTACTCACCACGTCGTCTCCCAATCAGTTGGATTGGGCTGAGGACCCCCATGGTCGTATGCTCATGGGCCAGTTCGGACAGCCGATGTATACACGAGGAAGATTCCACAAGACTTGGTGATCAAGACAAGGACTCCTCTCCACCGGCGTATTTGACTAGGACTCTTGTTATCCTAGGCCTCTGGTAAATTATATAAGCCGAGGCCAGGCTAGTCGGTAGATTATTATGACATTACTCATCATACCTGTAGGGTTTAGACCACAACATATGATCTCGAGGTAGATCAACTCTTGTAACCCCTATACTCATCAAAGTCAGTCAAGCAGAAGTAGGGTATTACCTCCATCAAGAGGGCCCAAACCTGGGTAAACATCATGTCCCCTGTCTCCTGTTACCATCGATCCTTAGACGCACAGTTCGGGACCCCCTACCCGAGATCTGCCGGTTTTGACACCAACAACCCCCTCTTTCCTCCCTCTCCCCCTTTCGTTCCTTTCCCCTTCCCCCTTCCTAGTTGTATTAGGAAAAGGGGAGTCCTACTCCTACTAGGAGGAGGACTCCCCCTCTCCTTGGCGCGCCCCTAGGCCGACTGACTGATGTCTACTACACAACCTTCTTCTTGTAGACGTTGTTGGGCCTCCAAGTGCAGAGGTTTGTAGGACAGTAGAAAATTTCCCTCAAGTGGATGACCTAAGGTTTATCAGTCCATAGGAGGCGTAGGATGAAGATGGTCTCTCTCAAGCAACCCTGCAACCAAATAACAAAGAGTCTCTTGTGTCCCCAACACACCCAATACAACGGTAAATTGTATAGGTGCACTAGTTCGGCGAAGAGATGGTGATACAAGTGCAATATGGATAGTAGATAAAGGTTTTTCTAATCTGAAAATAAAAAAACAGCAAGGTAACTAATGGTAAAAGTGAGCGTAAACGGTATTGCAATGCTAGGAAACAAGGCCTAGGGTTCATACTTTCACTAGTGCAAGTTCTCTCAACAATAATAACATAATTGGATCACATAACTATCCCTCAACATGAAACAAAGAGTCACTCCAAAGTCACTAATAGCGGAGAACAAACGAAGAGATTATGGTAGGGTACGAAACCACCTCAAAGTTATTCTTTCCAATCAATCCGTTGGGCTATTCCAATAAGTGTCACAAACAGCCCTAGAGTTCGTACTAGAATAACACCTTAAGACACAAATCAATCAAAACCCTAATGTCACCTAGATACTCCAATGTCACCTCAAGTATCCGTGGGTATGATTATACGATATGCATCACACAATCTCAGATTCATCTATTCAACCAACACATAGAACCTCAAAGATTTCCCCAAAGTTTCTACCGGAGAATCACGATGAAAACTTGTGCCGACCCCTATGCATAGGTTCATGGGCGGAACCCGCAAGTTGATCACCAAAACATACATCAAGTGAATCACGTGATATCCCATTGTCACCACAGATACGCACGGCAAGACATACATCAAGTGTTCTCAAATCTTTAAAGACTCAATCCGATAAGATAACTTCAAAGGGGAAACTGAATCCATTACAAGAGAGTAGATGGGGAGAAACATCATAAGATCCAACTATAATAGCAAAGCTCACGATACGTCAAGATCGTGCCAAATCAAGAACACGAGAGAGAGAGAGAGAGAGAGAGAGAGAGAGAGAGAGAGAGAGAGATCAAACACATAGCTACTGGTACATACCCTCAGCCCCGAGGGAGAACTACTCCCTCCTCGTCATGGAGAGCGTCGGGATGATGAAGATGGCCAACAAAGAGGGATTCCCCCTCCGGTAGGGTGCCGGAATGGGTCTAGATTGGCTTTCGGTGGCTACGGAGGCTTCTGGCGGTGGAACTCCCGATCTATTGTGCTCCCCGATCGTTTTAGGGTATATGGAGATATATAGGCGGAAGAAGTACGTCAGGGGGTCCACGAGGGGCCCACGAGGGTGGAGGGCGCGCCCCCTACCTCGTGGCTTCCTCCAAGCTTCCTTGACGTGGACTCCAAGTCTCCCGGGTTGCTTTCCTTCCAAAAATAAGTTCCATGAAGTTTCAGGTCAATTAGACTCCGTTTGATTTTCCTTTTCTGCGATACTCTAAAATAAGGGAAAAACAGAAACTGGCACTGGCCTCTGGGTTAATAGGTTAGTCCCAAAAATAATATAAATGTGTATAATAAAGCCCATAAACATCCAAAACAGAAGACAATATAGCATGGAGCAATCAAAAATTATAGATACGTTGGAGACGTATCAGCATCCCCGAGTAGGTAAATGATAAAAACAGAATTTTTGATGCGGAGTGCTACTTGTCATAATTTCAATGTAATTCTTCTTAATTGTGGTATGAATATTCAGATCCGAAAGATTCAAGATAAAAGTTCATATTGACATAAAAATAATAATACTTCAAGCATACTAACTAAGCAATCATGTCTTCTCAAAATAACATGGCCAAAGAAAGTTCATCCCTACAAAATCATATAGTTTAGTCATTCTCCATTTTCGTCACACAAGAATGCTCTCATCATGCACAACCCCGATGACAAGCCAAGCAATTTTTTCATACTTTAGTTATCTCAAACCTATAAACTTTCACGCAATATATGAGCGCGAGCCATGGACATAGCACTATGGGTGGAATAGAATATGATGATGGGGGTTATGTGGAGAAGACAAAAAAGGAGAAAGTCTCACATCAACGAGGCTAACCAATGGGCTATGGAGATGCCCATCGATTGATGTTAATTCAAGGAGTAGGGATTGCCATGCAACGGATGCACTAGAGCTATAAATGTATGAAAGCTCAACAAAAGAAACTAAGTGGGTGTGCATCCAACTTGCTTGATCACGAAGACCTAGGGCACTTGAGGAGGCCCATTGTTGGAATATACAAGCCAAGTTCTATAATGAAAAATTCCCACTAGTATATGAAAGTGACAAAACAAGAGACTCTCTATCATGAGGATTATGGTGCTACTTTGAAGCACAAGTGTGGCAAAGGATAGTAGCATTGTCCCTTCTCTCTTTTTCTCTCATTTTTTGGGCCTTCTCTCTTTTTTATGGCCTTTCTCTTTTTTGGGCCTTCTGTTTTTTATGGCCTTTTTTTTATTCCTCACTTGGGACAGTGCTCTAGAAAATGATGATCATCACACTTCTATTTATTTACAACTCAATGATTACAACTCGATACTAGAACAAAGTATGACTCTATATGAATGCCTCCGGCGGTGTACCGGGATGTGCAATGACTCATGAGACATGTATGAAAGAATTATGAACGGTGGCTTTGCCACAAATACAATGTCAACTACATGATCATGCAAAGCAATATGACAATGATGGAGCGTGTCATAATAAACGGAACGGTGGAAAGTTGCATGGCAATATATCTCGGAATGGTTGTGGAAATGCCATAATAGGTAGGTATTGTGGCTGTTTTGAGGAAGATATAAGGAGGTTTATGTGTGACAGAGCGTATCGTATCATGGGGTTTGGATGCACCGGCGAAGTTTGCACCAACTCTCAATGTGAGAAAGGGCAATGCACGGTACCGAAGAGGCTAGCAATGATGGAAGGGTAAGCGTGCGTATAATCCATGGACTCAACATTAGTCATAAAGAACTCACATACTTATTGAAAAAATCTACAAGTCATCAAAAACCAAGCACTACACACATGCTCCTAGGGGGATAGATTGGTAGGAAAAGACCATCGCTCGTCCCCGACCGCCACTCATAAGGAAGATAATCAAATAACCCCTCATGTTTGAAATTTGTTACATAACGTTTACCATACGTGCATGCTACGGGACTTGCAAACTTCAACACAAGCACTTCTCAAATTCACAACTACTCAACTAGCACGACTTTGATATTATTACCTCTGTATCTCAAAACAATCATCAAGTATCAAACTTCTCTTAGTATTCAATGCACTTATATGAAAGTTTTTATTATATCCCTCTTGGATGCTCATCATATTAGGACTAGTTTCATAACCAAAGGAAACTACCATGCTGTTATAAAGAATCTCAAAATAATATATGTGAAGCATGAGAGATAAATTATTTCTTCAAAATAAAACCACCACCGTGCTCTAAAAGATATAAGTGAAGCACTAGAGCAAATGAAAAACTACTCCAAAAGATATAAGTGAAGATCAATGAGTAGTCGAATATGCAACCATGTGAAGACTCTCTAACATTTAATAATTTCATATCTTGGTATTTTATTCAAGCAACAAGAAAAACTAAATAAAATAAAATGACGCTCCAAGCAAAACACATATCATGTGGTGAATAAAAATATAGCTCCAAGTAAAGTTACCGATGAACGAAGACGAAAGAGGGGATGCCTTCCGGGGCATCCCCAAGCTTAGGCTATTGGTTGTACTTGAATATTACCTTGGGGTGCCTTGGGCATCCCCAAGCTTAGGCTCTTGCCACTCCTTATTCCATAGTCCATCAAATCTTTACCCAAAACTTGAAAACTTCACAACACAAAACTTAACAGAAAACTCGTAAGCTCCGTTAGTATAAGAAAGCAAATCACCATCATAAGGTACTGTAATGAACTCATTATTTATTTATATTGGTGTTAAACCTACTGTATTCCAACTTCTCTATGGTTTGTAAACTCTTTTGCTAGCCATAGATTCATCAAAATAAGCAAACAACACGATGAAAACAGAATCTGTCAAAAACAGAACAGTCTGTAGTAATCTGGATCAAACGTATACTTATGGAATCCCAAAAATTATAAAATAAATTTCTGGACGTGTGGAATTTATCTATTAATCATCTGCAAAAAGAATTAACTAAATATCACTTTCCAAATAAAAATGGCAGCAATTCTCGTGAGGGCTAAAGTTTCTGTTTTTTTACAACAAGATCAAAAAGACTTTCCCCAAGTCTTCCCAAAGGTTCTACTTGGCACAAACACTAATTAAAACATAAAACCACATCTAAACAGAGGATAGATGAATTATTTATTACTAAACAGGAACGAAAAGCAAAGAGCAAGAATAAAATTGGGTTGCCTCCCAACAAGCGCTATCATTTAACGCCCCTAGCTAGGCATGATGATTTCAATGATGCTCACATAAAAGATAAGAATTGAAACATAAAGAGAGCATAATGAAGAATATGACTAGCACATTTAAGTCTAACCCACTTCCTATGCATTGGGATCTTGTGAGCAAACAACTTGTGGGTACAAGAATCAATTTGCATAGGAAGGTAAAACAAGCATAACTTCAAAACTTTAAGCACATAGAGAGGAAACTTGATATTATTGCAATTCCTACAAGCATTTATTCCTCCCTCATAATAATTTTCAGTAGCATCATGAATGAATTCCACAATATAACTATCACATAAAGCATTCTTTTCATGATCTACAAGCATAGAAATTTTATTACTCTCCACATAAGCAAATTTCTTCTCATGAATAGTAATGGGAGCAAACTCAACAAAATAACTATCATGTGAGGCATAATCCAATTGAAAACTAAAATCATGATGACAAGTTTCATGGATATCATTACTCTTTATAGCATACAAGTCATCACAATAATCATCATAGATAGCAACTTTGTTCTCATAATCAATTGGAACCTCTTCCGAAATAGTGGATTCATCACAAAATAAAGTCATGAACTCTCCAAATCCACTTTCATCAATATAATTATCGTAAATAGGAGGCATGATTTCATCATAATAAATTTGCTCATCAAAACTTGGGGGACAAAAAATATCATCTTCATCAAACATATCTTCCCCAAGCTTGTGGCTTTGCATATCATTAGCATCATGGATATGCAAAAAATTAATACTAACAACATTGCAATCATGCTCATCATACAAGGATTTAGTGCCAAACATTTTAATGCATTCTTCTTCTAACATTTTGGCACAATTTCCCTTTCCATCATACTCACAAAAGATATTAAAAAGATGAAGCGTATGAGGCAAACTTAATTCCACTTTTTTGTAATTTTCTTTTATAAACTAAACTAGTGATAAAACAAGAAACTAAAAGACTTGATTGCAAGATCTAAAGATATACCTTCAAGCGCTAACCTCCCCGGCAACGGCGTCAGAAAAGAGCTTGATGTCTACTACACAACCTTCTTCTTGTAGACATTGTTGGGCCTCCAAGTGCATAGGTTTGTAGGACAGTAGCAAATTTCCCTCAAGTGGATGACCTAAGGTTTATCAATCCGTAGGAGGCGTAGGATGAAGATGGTCTCTCTCAAGCAACCCTGCAACCAAATAACAAAGAGTCTCTTGTGTCCCCAACACACCCAATACAACAGTAAATTGTATAGGTGCACTAGTTCGGCGAAGAGATGGTGATACAAGTGCAATATGGATAGTAGATAAAGGTTTTTGTAATCTGAAAAGATAAAAAACAGCAAGGTAACTAATGGTAAAAGTGAGCGTAAACGGTATTGCAATGCTAGGAAACAAGGCCTAGGGTTCATACTTTCACTAGTGCAAGTTCTCTCAACAATAATAACATAATTGGATCACATAACTATCCCTCAACATGCAACAAAGAGTCACTCCAAAGTCACTGATAGCGGAGAACAAACGAAGAGATTATGGTAGAGTATGAAACCACCTCAAAGTTATTCTTTCCAATCAATCCATTGGGCTACTCCTATAAGTGTCACAAACATCCCTAGAGTTCGTAGTAGAATAACACCTTAAGACACAAATCAATCAAAACCCTAATGTCACCTAGATACTCCAATGTCACCTCAAGTATCCGTGGGTATGATTATACAATATGCATCACACAATCTCAGATTCATCTATTCAACCAACACATAGAACCTCAAAGATTTCCCCAAAGTTTCTACCGGAGAATCACGATGAAAACTTGTGCCAACCCCTATGCATAGGTTCATGGGCGGAACCCGCAAGTTGATCACCAAAACATACATCAAGTGAATCACGTGATATCCCATTGTCACCACAGATACGCACGGCAAGACATACATCAAGTGTTCTCAAATCTTTAAAGACTCAATCCGATAAGATAACTTCAAAGGGGAAATTGAATCCATTACAAGAGAGTAGATGGGGAGAAACATCATAAGATCCAACTATAATAGCAAAGCTCACGATACGTCAAGATCGTGCCAAATCAAGAACACGAGAGAGAGAGAGAGATCAAACACATAGCTACTGGTACATACCCTCAGCCCCGAGGGAGAACTACTCCCTCCTTGTCATGGAGAGCGTCGGGATGATAAAGATGGCCACCGGAGAGGGATTCCCCCTCCGGCAGGGTGCCGGAACGGGTCTAGATTGGCTTTCGGTGGCTACGGAGGCTTTTGGCGGCGGAAATCCTGATCTATTGTGCTCCCCGATCGTTTTAGGGTATATGGACATATATAGGCGAAAGAAGTACGTCAGGGGGGCCACGAGGGGCCCACGAGGGTGGAGGGCGCGCCCAGGGGGTGGGCGCGCCCCCTACCTCGTGGCTTCCTTGAAGCTTCCTTGACGTGGACTCCAAGTCTCCCGGGTTGCTTTCCTTCCAAAAATAAGTTCCGTGAAGTTTCAGGTCAATTGGACTCTGTTTGATTTTCCTTTCCTGCGATACTCTAAAACAAGAAAAAACAGAAACTGGCACTGGGCTCTGGGTTAATAGGTTGGTCCCAAAGATAATAAACTTGTATAATAAAGCCCATAAACATCAAAAATAGAAGAAAATATAGCATGCAGCAATCAAAAATTATAGATAAGTTGGAGATGTATCACCGGCCTCCCCCCTTGCTCCTTTATATACGGGGGCAGGGGCACCCTAGAACACACAAGTTGATCATTGATCTCTTAGCCATGTGCAGTGGCCCCCTCCACCATAATCCACCTCGGCTATATCGTAGCGGTGCTTAGGCGAATCCCTATTCTGGTAGCATCATCAACACCATCATCATGCTGTTGTGCTGACGAAGCTCTCCCTCGACACTCTGCTGGATCGTAAGTTCGTGGGACGTCAGCGAGCTGAACGTGTGCAGATCACGGAGGTGTCGTACTTTCGGTACTAGGATCGGTTGATCATGAAGACGTACGACTACATCAACCGCGTTGTCATAACACTTGCGCTTATGGTCTACAAGGGTACATAGAGAACACTCCTCCCTCTCATTGCTATGCATCACCATGATCTTGCGTGTGTGTAGGAATTATTTTTTTGAAATTACTGCATTCCCCAACACACATGCCATGTGGAAACTGTTAGCAACTCATCGAAAGCAGTCTCTGAAGGAATTACCATCGAGGCCAACTTCTCTCATAGTAACATCTGTAGAATGGGATAATAATTGTGAATTGTGATCAACAAGAGTAACTTCATATATTGCCACACCCACACCTAAATGTCCCCAAAATTCTCTCACTCTAAGGCAGGAGAACACGACATGATCAATGCCCTCACAATCAATAGAGAAAATCAGACATTGTGGGTGTGTCTATTCTCCATAACTCCCTCGCACGATATAGCTCCTAAGGCACTTAAAGTGACCATATTTTCTTCCACGATATATCTCAACAAGAGGATCCAAAGTAAAAAGTTCTTCCTAGTTTACCACCATGCTGAAAAAACCATTTGCAATGCTAGGTTGACTTAACCGAAAGGAACCGGTTTTTGTGAACCCCCAGAATATAAAATCCTTCATCATCCCCATGCCAAGGGTATATTAAAAATATATTGGGCGTGTACAGGCCAGAAGATGTCCCATACCAGTTCTTCATCGCAGAATCTAGTTTAATCATTGACCAACTCACTAACCTTAGTTAGTACAATAGACCCCCTTTTCATATTGATTTTCCTCGATAAACTACTAGGTATTCATGGGTCACTTAAAAATAATATTTTTTGATAAATCTCCAACCCTTCAATATATCCCCTTTTAAAGTCTGAATGCCTTCCCAAATACCCTGCCAAGTATAATCCTTGCTTTCTTTAGCTTCGTATTTAGCAAACGGCCTAAAGTTAAATATTTTGCTTTCAGAATTGTGGCACATAGAGTTAGGGTCACAGAGAAGAACACAACATTGTTTTTCCAACAAAGCTTTGTTAAAACGTCATAGGTCGCCGAATCCCATTCCTCCATGGATTTTTTAATTAGTGCATATATTTTTGTCGACCTCAATCTTCCTAACAGTATTTGGACATACCTGAGATAATCCCTTTTCACACTTGAGCAGGTAGATCAAGGACCGGTTCTAGTCCCCTCCAGCTTCCAACTCCACAAACTCCACAAGAGAAGCCCACCCGAATGTTTGAGCTCCGCATAGTAGAATTCAAGAAGCTGAGGTGTCCACTAGTGTAAAACTGAGAAGTCACAAAAGCCTAGCTCCATGAAAACAAAGAGATGGAGTTGGGCGATTTTACAATGAGTTGCCACCACAAAAGAAAACAATTTGCTTTTCCCTCAGAAAAAATCGAATCGCTCCCACCCCACCGAATCGGTACGCCTCCCTTCTCCCCCTCATCCTCTCTTCTCCCGCTCGTAACCGTAGCCCAGCGCGTCCTGACCCCGCCGCCATGCCCGATTCCACCCAGTCGTTGGCCGATGAGCCTTTCAGCTGGCAGATCGAGCTATTCCAGTATCGTTCCCGCCGAATACCATCCCAAACGAGGTGTTTCCCCACCAGCCAGGAGCATCACCCTGTAAGGGCATGAGATCAACACACAGGGTAGTACTCAAACTAGCCCCGATTGTATTGCAAACATAGGATAATTTTCAGATACAATTCGAGGGGATCAACCCGATTTCTACCAAGTAGCCTAGGGTTCTACAACTAGTCTAGCTATTACAACTTAGAGAAGGGGAAGGATGCGATCCAGATCGGCCGGTTGGTCCTTATAACGGAGGAGTCGGTAGAGATGGCGTGGAACGGAAGCAGGTCGTCGACAGTACTGTTGCGCTCCAGCAACGGTAAGACAGTGAACAGGTGACTGTTGGAGCAGCTGAGCCGTTGATCGTCACTTAAGTCTTCAGATCTCAACCGTACGTTTCCCAGGCACTGAACTCCTCTTCTGAAGTGTTACTTTCTTCAGTATGAATGTCGATTTCTTCAGTTAAGCTATCAGGGTCCTGACACACCCCCACTGGCAGGAGACGACCACCACGACACCGTTGATGTCCTCCCGAGCTAGGCCATTTCAAAACTGACCCAAAGTAGCGCCTAACAGGCTAGAAGCCTCCCCCATCTGGGCTCCCAGCGCAAGATGGTGCTGCGAGAAGCTACCCTCAAGTCGAACGCATGGAAATCGCTAGGTGGAGTGGGAAGCTAGCTTCTGAAGCTAATTTTGCAGAGTTGGAGAAGTTTGAAGAGGTTCCAAACAGGCCCTAAACATCATAAGCACAAATTGCATGTGGCACAACCTTAATTAGCACTTCTCTTCCCAACTTGCTAGAATTCTGTAGACTATGCCAATGAGGTATTGAAAACAATCTGTCTTGTAAACCCCCATCAACGTACTCATCGGTGATTGCACTAGTAAGGATATTCAATATGCTACACGCCCTACCCTAGCATCAGCAATCGTGCATGGGCTAAAAAGGTTACCAGAGTTTGCTCCGCTCACTAGTTGACAGGATGCCATGAAGTATCACGTTTGCTAGTTCACATAAGGGTAAATATTAAAGTTTGAGACTGAAGGTGTTGATTGCAAGAGCCAACTAAATTCGAAACGATGCTAAACCCTATTGCCGCTCTCCTAGTAGCCGATTGATGAGATGAGGTAAAGGAAGGGAGAAGGCGGTCGAGTATTGGAGATCGACGAGAAAACTCACGGCGGCTAGATGGCTAGAGGACTCGAGAAACCCTAGGGGACACAAACTAATTTCTATGATATATTGACCTTATTTTTTGGGAAAAATACATTTATGCCCCTAGTTGGAACCCACCCACGGGGTTTGCCCTTAATTTTCCACCTTGCTCAGTTTTGCCCTTAGATTTGTCCCAGGGCTCGCTCGAATGCCCTTCTGTGACGGCCCCGTGTGGTCAGCACCATTTGACCAGGGTTTTGTGCCGTTGTGGACATTTTTACCCCTAGTTCGATATCCCTAGACTTTTAGTCGTCTCTACCTCGCACTAGACAGAAGAAAGGAGGCGGAAGGAAAAGGGGGCAGAAGGAAGGAGCTGTTGGAGGGGGCGTCATGCAGGCTTGCCCACGGCCATGAAGATGTCGGGTATGTCGTCGGAGAGCTCGTCGCCGGCCGCCGCTGAAGAGGTAATTTGTAATAGGTAGAGTAAAATTTCCCCATTTTCTAGGGTTAGCTCAAATTTGGGGTGATTTATGTGGTTTTGGTCAAATTAGGTAGACGGGGTAGGAATTGTGCAGCACAGCTCAGAGTTTTACTTGTCAAACTCCACCTTCTCCGGCCTGGAGTATCGCTCGAAGCATCATTGTCCAGGGCATGGCCTAACCCCTGCTCGTCGTGTCTCATGGGGTGGAGCTAGCACCGGTCGTCGATTTTGGGTTGCCCCCTGGATGTAAGAATTTGAACTGCATTTTACATTCTTGGGTTTGAATCCATGACGAAGCACTCGACATCAGATCTAATCAAAAATTGTTCATGCAGTTGCCAGATGAATGTGAGTGGGTGGTTTGGGTTTACCCTGCACCTCCAGCAAGAGTTGGAATAGCTTTTGAAGATTTGCATGCAACGCTTGAAGCTAGCTGGATCTGGCGAAGAGAAATCCTGCGCTAACCAAAGAATTGAAGGAAAGAAAGGAAATGATGCACGTTTGGACAATGTTTTTCCCTATAGTTACAATTTGTATGCTAGCTATGGCAATGTCAGTGTGTGCACAAAATGCACACTAAAATTTCATTATTAATGTACTAGCTCATGAATGCACTGATGTATGAGTGCAGTTATGTATGAATGCACTGATGTATTTGCAGTTTATGATCTATTTGCGGTTTATGATCCATGAATGCAGTGATGTATGAATGCCTCATAAGTTATGCACTGATATGTTCTATGTGGAGATGTTAGGAGACAACATAGTTCCAAATTCAGTAGCAAACCACCCACTCCAATTGCATACAACTTCACACAACAAACTACCAAATTCAGTTGCATAGTACTTCATACAACATAGTACTAAATTCAGGTTCACAAACTGATAGTTTCACACATGACAACATAGTACTTCATACAACTAGAGTGCATAGTGCACATAGATATCAACTACAGATAGTTCAAACATGACATAAGAGATCATCCCAAACTGATAGTTTCACATATGACAACACTCATGATTTGGCCCTTTTGCTCCTAGTGTTTCCTGCTGGGTTTGACATCTCCTTAGCTCTGCTTCTAGTCACTTCTGCTGGGATTTGGGGCACATCAGCCTGCACTTCCTCTTGAGTTGCAGCAGTTTTCTCATGCATATTGCTGGCAGTCACTGACCCATGTGTGCCTGCTACTGTAGAAGTAGTGCTCATCTTCCTCTTCTTGTAGGGAGATGGTCCTCTCATAGCTGGCCTTTTCCAATTCTTCTTAGGAGTGCTGGAAAAAGGAATAAAGTTAGTTAGTTGCAGTGAAATAAGTAAAAGGAGAAACATTGCAAATAGTACAAACCATAGAACTGCACTAGAAATAGTAGAAGCTTGTGTAGCAGGTTCTTGTGATACATCATCTTCACTAGCTGGCTGCTCTGGAGAAGGTTGCACAGTTGCTGGATGATCTGGAGAAGGCATTACAGTTGTTGGATGATCTGGTTCTTCAATTTCATCTGCACTAACTGCATCATCTTCTCCTTGATCATCATTATCTGTCTCTGTAGGCTCCTCTGCATTGTCAGCTCCCCAATGTGCATCCTCTTCTCTAAATGCAGGATCAATGACATTTTTGCAGTTCTTTAGGAAATGTCCATACCCTCCACACCTTTTGCATTTCCTCTTCCTAACTCCAAGGCCTTTACCTTCACTTTCTTCCCTGATTCTTGTTTTCCTTGGCCTTCCTGCGGCAGCTTTGTGCTGAATAGGAGGACAAAGTCTGAAACCTGGATCAACAATATCCCACTGTTGTTTTCCCTCAAGTGATGGTATATTTTCAGCATATGTTTTCTTGAACATATCAACTGAGAAATAGTGATGCACATACTGATCTATGCCATTTGCATCTCCTCTCAAAGATGTAATGAAAAATAGTGCATGTATGCATGGCTGACCTATGATCTGCCACTTCCTACAACTACATTGTCCCTTTTGAAGATCGACAGGGTATCCAGTCTCTCTTATCCTTGTCTACAGTAGTGACTTCTCCTTCAGTTGGACTTCTTACTGGAGTCATATCTAAACCTGTTCTCTTTGCCATCAAGATCTTCATAACTCTAGGAATGATTTTGTGCCCCATGAATTTTTGAAGTTCTATGCTGCTCCTAAGACCAAACTTCTCCATAATGTACTGTCTATTCTTATCAAGCAAGTCTACAATGTGCATGCCTTTAAGTTTTTTTATTTTGGAATTAGATGATTCTGCAAGGTTGTTGGTGACATAATCAACCTTGCATATGTCATTAAATATTTCTCTAGCCCAGATTTTGTTATGGTGCTCTTCAAGGTAAGCCTGCACTTTGGGTTTTGTGTAGAGCTGTCTCAAGTGGTAATTGTGCTTCTTGATGCTATAAGTGAGTGGACATGGTCACAAATGCTCATCATAAAAGTTCCCCTTGAATTTCTTGGAGAAATTTGCTGCAAGATGTCTCATGCACTCTCTGTGCTCAACTCCTGGAAAGACTATATCCACTGCCTTCTTTAGGACTTTGCAGGCATCAGTATGAATAACAAGTCCTTCAGGGTGTCCTATAACCTGCTTCAGATTTTGGAAAAACCAGGCCCAGCTCTCCTGGGACTCTATCTCTATTACACCATAGGCCACTGGAAAAATCGAGTTATGTGCATCAACTGCACATGCTGCTACTAATTGCCCTCTGAACCTACCATTCAGAGATGTAGCATCCATAGCAAGGTAGGGCCTGCATCCAGCTAAAAAGCCACTCCAACAAGCTTTGAAACTAACAAAAACTCTTCTGAAACACTCCTTTTCATACCTCTTTCCCTTCAACTGGAAGGGAATAGTGTGCCTATCTATTTCTACAACACTACCATGAGAAGCTCTCTCTACTTCAGCTTTGAATGTGTACAAAAGCTGAAAATTGTCCTCATACTTTCCATAAATGTTGTCAATACCCATTTGTTTACCGTAATAAACTCTCATGTAAGGAAAATCTAAACCATATTTTTTCTGCAAGTTGGTTTGCAATTCCCCGGGACCAATGTTTGAATTTTCTCTTATTCAGTTCTGCACAGCATCAGCAATCCACCTACTCTTGGCTGCTCTCAATCTTTCAGTTCTGTTGACACTGGGACATTGGTGCTCATAGGGATTTACTTTGATCTGCACATAAAATTTAAGTTAGATACTCAATAGGAAAATTAATCATAATTACTATGTTACAACATCAATAGGAAAATAGTCAGCACTGGTAGTGCAATTTGTTAGTACCTGAAACAATGTGTTGTTTCTTTTTAGAGAGGCATGCAGCCTCCACCTACATCTTGGCAAAGCACAATACACAGTGAACCTTGTTGGATCACTATGCTCTATTTTGTACTCTACTTCATTTTATATGGAGAATGTAGCTACAACATTTCTACAATCCACAGCAGAAGGAAAGACAACCCCTTCAGCTAGACTTGGATTATATCTATCATACAACATCTCAGGCATGTCCTCATCATCATTCTCAAAACATCCCATGTCAATGTTCTCCTGTTCCTCTTCTTCATCTGTATCTGAAAACTCTGCCGGAATGTAGTCCTCATCCTGCTGGTCCACATTCCTCCTGGGCACTAGATCAGGAAACATTCTCTCATCTTCTTCATCTGAACCTAGCACATCATCAGGCTCTGCCTCCTCAATTATAGGATTTGTGGGTATCTGACTGGCAGTATTAGCAGCATTACTGTCACTAGCACCAGGTTGAGGTGCCACATTTGCACTAGGAGTTCCTGGTGGATGACAGCTACTACTTGGAGTTGCTCTGCTGCTCCTAGACCTAGTAGCAGTAGTTTTTGATTTGTTTCCTAGGACAGGGGGCTTTGTTGTACTAGGAGCTGCATCTGGTCTGGCTCTTTGTGTGACAGTGGCTTCAATTTTGCCACTTTTCAACAGTGCATTGGCTGCAAACATCTGGGCTAGCTCATCATCACACTGCAGAGGGATCCATGCAAATTTATCCTAGTCCCAAAATCTAAACTCAACAGCATCGTACAAACCCCATGGATATTTTCTGTATACTGCATCCCTAAAAGAGTTGAATGTGCTTGTAGCATCGATCACAAGAGGAAAAGTAAAGCATGTGCCTTGATCCTTAGTACCAGACCTTGCTAAAAGAGTCATTTCCATTCTAATGGACAGAGAAAATGTGCGCTCTGGATCCATCCTACGAATGCAAGGAAACGTCCGAAAAACATCATGCACGGCAGATCTACCTAAAACTAAAGTAAGAACTAGTGAAAAAAATCAGATGAACTTACCCATCTGGGATCTGTTGGCCCGTCTCCTCCGTTGACATCGGAGTCCTCTGTCTTGACGCCGCGCCCTCCATTTCGCCTCCGCCGCTGCGTGAGCTATGGGTCTTCACCATCATAGCAGATGAAGATGTGGTCTGGATCTCTCACGACATCGCCGCCGCCAAAAGCTAGGGTTAGGGTTCGCCTGGGTCGCCGCTGTGCTAGGGTTCTAGAGACAGATTCGGTAGAGAGGGGAAATGAGATGCGATACATACGCGGGTCCCACCTGTAAGGAAAGACAGGGGCATGTGTTGTCCAAAATGGCGCAAAACCCTAGTCAAACGGCGCTGACCACACGGGGCCGTCACGGAAGGGCATTCGAGTGAGCCCTGGGACAAATCTAAGGGCAAAACTGAGCAAGGTGAAAAATTAAGGGCAAACCCCGTGGGTGGGTTCCAACTAGGGGCAAACTTGCAATTGTCCCTATTTTTTTGTTGTGTGCCGCTAAAAATTTGGTCCACATTCTTTTTAGGGTCATTTGGTCCACATTTCTTGTTCAAAATTTTTGCATACGATCGCCCAGTGCGGTGTACCGTCGGACACGGGATGCGTGACTTCAGCTTCAAGAGTAGCTGGCCAACAGTAGCATAGCTGGAGGAGGCGCTCGAGAAACTTGACATCTCAGAGGAGGAGGCAACTCCGCTTGTGATCAACGATCTAGAGGATGATGCAACACCGAAGTGGTTGCTGGCAGGCAAGGTGCTGTTCAGGAACTTATTCCACATCCAAACAATTACCAATGCCCTACGTCCAGCTTGGGGTAACCCGAGGGGCTTGGAGTTCCGCCTGCTAGGGGAAAACGTGTTGTTGCTGAATTTGCCTCCCAACATGATCGTGATCGTGTTTGGGATGGACCCCCATGGCACATAAACAAGCATGTGGTGATCATGCATGGATTTGCATGGAGGGTTTCAATGAGACTCTATATGCATAAGAGCACTTTGGAGTAAATGTGAGACTAGAGAGCCAGATGAAGGCATTCCGGGAAGCAACAGAGGAGTGCTCACTCCAAGATTTGGGGTGGAGAGGCGTACCATTCACATGGGATAACAGGCAAGATGGAGCTGCAAATGTCAAAGCAAGGCTTGACCGGGCCTTTGCGAACGCAGCCTTCCTACATCTCTTTGAGTTTACGTTAGTAAAAGACATCAGTAGTGCAGAATTGGATCACTGTTACGTACTAGCTGAATTCCATTCACATGCAGCAAACAGGTGGTCTGGAGCAGCAAAAAAGTTTCAATATGAGAATGTCTGGCAATCTCATGCGCAATACAACGAGCTTGTTCGTGAGATATGGCAGGCGGGATCAGGTCAAGGAGGTCTATAAGGCATAGCTGACGCCCTGGTGCTACCTCTTGAGCACTTGCGTTGGTTTTCCCTTGAAGAGGAAAGGGTGATGCAGCAAAGTAGCGTAAGTATTTCCCTCAGTTTTTGAGAACCAAGGTATCAATCCAGTAGGAGGCCACGCACGAGTCCCTCGCACCTACACAAACAAATAAATCCTCGCAACCAACGCGATAAGGGGTTGTCAATCCCTACACGGTCACTTATGAGAGTGAGATCTGATAGATATGATAAGATAATATTTTTGGTATTTTTATGATAAAGATGCAAAGTAAAATAAAAGGCAATGAAAATAACTAAGTATTGGAAGATTAATATGATGGAAGATAGACTCGGGGGCCATAGGTTTCACTAGTGGCTTCTCTCAAGAGCATAAGTATTCATGGTGGGTGAACAAATTACTCTTGAGAAATTGACAGAATTGAGCATAGTTATGAGAATATCTAGGTATGATCATGTATATAGGCATCACGTCCGAGACAAGTAAACCGACTCCTGCCTGCATCTACTACTATTACTCACACATCGACCGCTATCCAGCATGCATCTAGAGTATTAAGTTCATAAGAACAGAGTAACGCTTTAAGCAAGATGACATGATGTAGAGGGATAAACTCATGCAATATGATATAAACCCCATCTTGTTATCCTCGATGGAAACAATACAATACGTGCCTTGCTTCCCCTACTGTCACTGGGAAAGGACACCGCAAGATTGAACTCAAAGCTAAGCACTTCTCCCATTACAAGAAAGATCAGTCTAGTAGGCCAAACCAAACTGATAATTCGAAGAGACTTGCAAAGATAACCAATCATACATAAAATAATTCAGAGAAGATTCAAATATTGTTCATAGATAAACTTGATCATAAACCCACAATTCATCGATCTCAACAAACACACCGCAAAAGAAGATTACATCGAATAGATCTCCACAAGAGAGGGGGAGAACTTTGTATTGAGATCCAAAAAGAGAAAATAAGCCATCTAGCTAATAACTATGGGCCCAAAGGTCTGAGGTAAACTACTCACACTTCATCGGAGGGGCTATGGTGTTGATGCAGAAGCCCTCCGTGATTCATGCCCCCTTCGACGGAGCTCCGAAACAGGCCCCAAGATGGGATCTCGTGGATACAGAAAGTTACGGCGGTGGAATTAGGGTTTTGGCTCCTTATCTGGTCATTTGGGGGTACGTAGGTATATATAGGAGGAAGGAGTATGTCGGTGGAGCAACAGGGGGCCCACGAGGGTGGAGGGCGCGCCCCCCTACCTCATGCCCTCCTCGTTGATTGCTTGACGTAGGGTCCAAGTCCTCTGGATCATGTTCGTTCCGAAAATCACGTTCCCGAAGGTTTCATTCCATTTGGACTCCGTTTGATATTCTTTTTTTGCGAATCCCTAAAATAGGCAAAAAAATAGCAATTCTGGGCTGGGCCTCCGGTTAATAGGTTAGTCCCAAAAATAATATAAAAGTGTATAATAAAGCCCAATAATGTCCAAAACAAAATATAATATAGCATAGAACAATCAAAAATTATAGATAGGTTGGAGACGTATCACCTGGCAGTTGTCCAACAGAAGTTGGGATAATGGGGAGCGCGGGAGTTTGGCAACATGACGAAAAAAGTACGCAAACTTCAGCAATGCCTTGATCGTCTACGGTGTTCCTCGATTGGCCGTGGGCCATCGGAGGAGGAAAATCGAGTAGCAGCACAGCTGCGTGAAGCACTTCGACAGGAAGAGGTGTGGCTCAAGCAGCATTCGCGTGTGTTGTGGCTCAAAGAAGGCGACCGAAACACGGGCTATTTCCAAGCTCAGGCCGTTCTTCGGGAGAGGATCAACAGAATCACTTCATTGGAGAAGGGCGATGGTCACAAATGTACTGAACCTGATGAAGTGAAGGAAGAAATATCAAGTTTCTTTGCAGCATTGTACCAAACACAAGGGTATCGGGCTATGGATGACCTTCTAGATTGTGTAGAACCCCGAGTCTCTGAAGGTATGAACGACTTGCTAGATAAAGAACACACAGTCGAGGAAGTCAAAAAGGCACTCTTTGATATGGACCCTTCAAAGGCACCAGGAGTCGATGGCTTCATGGTTGGTTTTTACCAGCGACATTGGGATGTTCTTGGCAATGACATCTCTCATGCTGTCTTGGAGTTTTTGAATGGTGGTGAGCTACCGATGGGACTGAATGATACTGCTATCACCCTGATCCCTAAGGTAAGGAATCCATAAAAATTATCCCAGTTCCGCCCTATTGCTCTCTGCTAGGTCTTATATAAAATTGTAGTTAAGGTGGTTGCAAACCGGCTGAGACTCATCCTAGATGAGATAATTGGCGAGGAACAGAGCGCTTTTGTCCCTGGATGCTTGATCACTGACAACATGCTCATAGCGTATGAGAGTATACACACTATCAGGAGAAGAAAGAAAGGGAAGAATTCTTGTTGTGCCGTCAAACTCAATATGTTGAAGGCCTATGATAGAGTAGAGTGGCACTATCTTGAAGCTATGCTCAACAAGCTAGGCTTCAATGATCAATTTATCAGATTGGTGATGAAATGTGTAACTTCGGTCAAATTCACAATCAAAGTCAATGGAGAGCTCCTTCCCTTCTTTGATCCCTCTAGAGGCTTACGTCAAGGTTGCCCATTATCACCTTATTTGTTTCTCATTTGTGCACAGGGCATCACCTCTTTACTGAATCATTATGGAGGTGCGCAAATTGATAGAGGAATACGAGTTAGCATTCACTCACCATGGGTTAACCACTTGTTATTTGCTGACGATAGCTTGATATTTCTAAGTGCCAAAACCCAGAGTGCGGCTAGACTCAATGACATTCTACGGATTTATGCTGACTGCTCGGGTCAAGCTATCAACCGTGAGAAAAGCTCCATCTATTTCAGTGGCAACACAGCAGCACCTCTTCGAGAGGAACTTAAGGAGACTTTGGGAATTACAGTAGAAGCATTCTCTGAACGTTATCTAGGGCTCCCCACTGCTGTCGGCCGCATCACTAGCGGTTCCTTCGAACACATCCTCGAGAGAAGCCGCTGCAAATTTCGGGGATGGTCAGAGAGAAATATGGCTTGCGCAGCTCGAGAGACTTTGATCAAATCGGTCGCTCAATCAACACCAACCTTCAGTATGAGTTGTTTCTTGCTAACAAAGAAGGTGTGCAAGGGCTTGACATCCTGCATGGCCAAGTATTGGTGGGGCAGTTCAATAGACAAACGATCCTTGCATTGGGTGTCTTGGAAGAAACTTGCAACACCAAAAATCAAGGGCGGGATGGGTTTCAAAGATTTGCATCTTTTTAATCTAGCTATGCTAGGGAAGCAAGGCTGGAGACTTATTACCCACCCGAAAACCCTTTGTTCCAGAGTTCTGAAAGGAAAGTATTTCCCGTTGACAGACTTTCAGAATGCCACTGTACCAGCTAGATCATCCAGCACGTGGAGAGCCATTGTGGCGGGCAGGAAGGCTCTTAATATGGGCCTTATAAAACGAGTTGGAGATGGCACATCGATTGCGACCTGGATGGACCGCTGGATTCTGCACACTGTCACTATGGAGCCAATGGGGCGCACCGGTGTTGCTCAACTCAACAGAGTTTCGGATTTGATCGACAACTACACAAGGCATTGGAATATGGATGTTGTGCGACAAAATTTCCTTCATCCCGACGCAGAGGCTATACTGAACATCCCCTTAAACCCTGCGGGAGGAGAGGACTCGCTGGCTTGGGCTCATGAAAGATCAGGCATCTACTCTGTAAAATCCACGTATCATTCTCTTGTGACTCGTAACGAGCTTGGTTCTCTAGAGGAAGGGATGATCACAGAATCATCATCGTCAAACGAACATTTGTGGACTGCCCTATGGAAGCTTCATGTGGTACCAAAGGTCAGAGTATTTTGGTGGAGAGTGCTGCGTGGGATTCTCCCGGACTCGGTCACCTTGCAATAGCTAAATATTAAACCTCTTGGCATTTGCGACATATGCAAAGCTATGAATGAGGATCTCAAGCATGCGCTAATTGACTGCATGCATGCAAAGAAATTCTGGATTGCTGCCAAGGATCGGTTCGAATTCATGCTACCGAGACTACATCCAGACACATGGGCTAGAGATATCTTGCTTGATAACATGTTCAATGATGACACAAGGTGCAAGATTATCACCATCATGCACTCCTTCTGGACCTCAAGGAATAACTGGACACATGACAGGGCGGATATGACCCAGTTCAGGCGATAAAATGGTGTAACACCCATGATGCGGCTATATCTCCCACGTGTTGGGGAACGACTTAGAGGCATAGCCGCATGATAGGTTCATCGCAAGAGGGTTAATCTTCACACAATCCCATGTACTGGATAAGAAAGGGATAAAGAGTTGGCTTACAATCGCCACTTCACACAAATACAAGTTATACATACATCATCCAGAATACAATCAAGGTCCGACTACATAACCAAAATAAAAGAAGACAACCCCAAATGCTAGATCCCCGATCGTCCCAACTGGGCTCCACTACTGATCAACAGGAAAACGAAACAACACAACGAACAAGATCTTCATCGAGCTCCACTTGGGCTGGGTTGCGTCACCTGCACTGGTATCATCGGCACCTACAACTATTTGGAAGTATCTGTGAGTCATGAGGACTCAGCAATCTCACACCCATGAGATCAAGACTATTTAAGCTTATGGGTAGGAAAGGGTAGTGAGGTGGAGCTGCAGCAAGCACCAAGCATATGTGGTGGCTAACATACACAAATAAGAGCGAGAACAAAAGCAACGCAGCGGTCGTGAACTAGAAGTGATCAAGAAGTGATCCTGAAACTACTTATGTTCAAGCATAACGCAAGAACCGTGTTCACTTTCCGGACTCCGCCGGAAAGAGACCATCACGGCTACACACGCGGTTGATGCATTTTAATTAAAGTAAGTGTCAAGTTCTCTACAACCGGACATTAACAAATTCCCATCTGCCACATAACCACGGGCACGGCTTTCAAAAGTTCAAACCCTGCAGGGGTGTCCCAACATAGCCCATCACAAGCTCTCACGGTCAACGAAGGATATTCCTTCTCCCAGGACGGCCCGATCAGACTCGGAATCCCGGTTACAAGACATCTCGACAATGGTAAAACAAAACCAGCAAAGCCACCCGGATGTGCCGACAAATCCCGATAGGAGCTACACATATCTCGTTCTCAGGGCACACCGGATGAGCAATCCGTACAACTAAAGCCAACCCTCAAGTTTCCCCAAGGTGGCGTTGCAAGGGGCTCTAGTTTGGACCAACACTCATAGGAGCACTGGCCCGGGTGGGTTAATATAAAGATGACCCTCGGGCTCCGGAAACCCAAGGGAAAAAGGCTAGGTTGTTAGTGAAAATGTAAAACCAAGGTTGGGCCTTGCTGGAGGAGTTTAATTCAAGGCGAACTGTCAAGGGGTTCCCATTATAACCCAACCGCGTAAGGAACACAAAATCAAGGAACAAAATACCATGCATAAGGCCGAGCCTTCCACCCTTTACCAAGTGTATAGATGCATTAAGTAAATAAGATATATTGTGATATCCCAACAATAATCATGTTCCAACATGGAACAAACTCCAATCTTCACCTGCAACTAGCAACGCTATAAGAGGGGCTGAGTAAAGCGGTAACATAGCCAAACAACTCAGGTATTCCAGAACCGCAACGATAAAATTGTGACGACAACACCTCGGAGCTCAACTCCCTGGGACACTGCCACAACCCCTAAATGTGAGGAGGCACCAAGAACAATGTTCTCGTCACAAAACCATCAAAACGATTCCAAGATACCCGCGTGATCCTAAAAAATCGTGAAATTTGAGGAGAGAAGAGTCAAAACTCTATGTCAGGAGGCCTCACCAGAGCGACGAAGGGACCGAGGAGTAAAAAGAATCCTACTCTCTGATATATATAATCCTAAGGCTCAAATCATTATGTTCTAGACTCAACAACGTCAGTGATTCGATCAAGCAGGGGGCTCCTAAGTCGGGGAAGGCTCTGATTACCAACTTGTAACACCCACGATGCAGCTATATCTCCCACGTGTCAGGGCACGACTTAGAGGCATAGCCGCATGGTATATTTGTCGCAAGAGGGGTAATCTTCACACAATCCCATGTACTGAATAAGAAAGGGATAAAGAGTTGGCTTACAATCACCACTTCACACAAATACAAGTTATACATACATCATCCAGAATACAATCAAGGTCCGACTACGGAACCGAAATAAAAGAAGACAACCCCAAATGCTAGATCCCCGATCGTCCCAACTGGGCTCCACTACTGATCAACAGGAAAACGAAACAACACAAGGAACAAGATCTTCATCGAGCTCCCACTTGGGCTAGGTTGCGTCGCCTGCACTGGTATCATCGGCACCTGCAACTGTTTGGAAGTATCTGTGAGTCACGAGGACTCAGCAATCTCACACCCGCGAGATCAAGACTATTTAAGCTTATGGGTAGGAAAGGGTAGTGAGGTGGAGCTGCAACAAGCACTAAGCATATATGGTCGCTAACATACACAAATAAGAGCGAGAAGAGAAGCAACGCAGCGGTCGTGAACTAGAAGTGATCCTGAAACTACTTACGTTCAAGCATAACGCAAGAACCGTGTTCACTTTCCGGACTCCGCCGGAAAGAGACCATCACGGCTACACACGCGGTTGATGCATTTTAATTAAAGTAAGTGTCAAGTTCTTTATAACCGGACATTAACAAATTCCCATCTGCCACATAACCACGGGCACGGCTTTCGAAAGTTCAAACCCTGCAGGGGTGTCCCAACGTAGCCCATCACAAGCTCTCACGGTCAACGAAGGATATTCCTTCTCCCAGGAAGACCCGATCAGACTCAGAATCCCGGTTACAAGACGTTTCGACAATGGTAAAACAAAACCAGCAAAGCCGCCCGAATGTACCGACAAATCCTGATAGGAGCTGCACATATCTCGTTCTCAAGGCACACCGGATTTTCCAAACTTCCAGAAGGCCAGCCCAGAGTTTCCCGTGGTGGCCACCGGCGGCTGATAGGTTGGACCAACACTCAGAGGAGCAATGGCCCGGGGGGTTAAAATAAAGATGACCCTCGGGCTCCGGAAACCCAAGGGAAAAAGGCTAGGTGAGGCAAATGTAAAACCAAGGTTGGGCCTTGCTGGAGGAGTTTTATTCAAAGCGAACTGTCAAGGGGTTCCCATAATATCCAACCGCGTAAGGAACGCAAAATCAAGGAACATAACATTGGTATGACGGAAACTAGGGCAGCAAGAGTGGAACAAAACACCAGGCATAAGGACGAGCCTTCCACCTTTTATCAAGTATATAGGTGCATTAAAGTAGATAAAATATAATAATGATATCCCAACAATGTCCATGTTCCAGCATGGAACAAACTTCATCTTCACCTGCAGCTAGGAACGTTATAAGAGGGGCTGAGCAAAGCGGTAACATAGCCAAACAATGGTTTGCTAGGAAAGGTGGGTTAGAGGCTTGACATGGCAATATGGGAGGCATGATATAGCAAGTGGTAGGTATCGCGGCATAGCAATAGAGCGAGCAAATAGCAAGCAAAGATAGAAGTGATTTCGAGGGTATGGTCATCTTGCCTGACATCCCACAAGGAAGAAGAACGAGTCCATGAAGAAGACAAACGGACATAGTCGAACAAATCCTCACAACTCCGAAACGAAACCAAAGCTAATGAGAGAAGCAACCCGGAAAGAAACAAGCAACATAGTAAACACCCATCACATAAACATGGCATGAAGCACAAGCAATTATGATGCATGTCCAGTTTAAAGTGGCATGGCATGGCAAAGTGCACAAACAATACTACAAATTAAGTGGAGCTCAATATGCACATTCAAGTTATTTAGTTTGATCTCGTTTAGGTACCCAACAATATTAAATGTTGATAAACATGGCAAGAGATGAAGCAAAAGTAAAACCTCTATCTAAACAAGTTTAAAAGAGGCCGGAACAAACAACAATTCCGGTAAATCCCCATATGTATTTAGCAATTTAATGCAAACAACAATTTTAAACATTTTAATTGTTGTTATCGTGATGCGGATGACATGTGCATGTTTATGCAATTTTTATTAAAAGTTGACATGAGCGTGATGAGAGCATTTGTCACCGTGGTAGAAAGAAAGGGGTGCCACGGCGACGAAACGGAAATGATGCCGCGGCAACATTCAGATGATCCGGTAGCTCATGGGGATACCGGTGCAAAAGGAAGTGGGTGTGAGTGTGTCATGCAAGAAGATGGGGTGCTCCCGGATACCGGGTTCCCACATGTCGACGGCAAGGCAACGAGGAACTCGCAAAGAACAACTCGGACACGGTGCAACCACGAGCATCTCAAACATCACACATCATTCATTCACGGGCGTCGTCTCGGTGGTTATACCTTCCAAGGGAGCGTGCAAACGGGATAGTTCTCGTTCGGTGCAAAGTAGAGGAAGTAGACGTTCTCGGTACATTCGTAGTGGAGGTAGTCATTCATGTTCGGGAAGCGGTAGAGGCACAGGTCTTTGACAACGATCATCATACACGCTCCGAGGTGGTCAGTAGAGGTTCTCGCAATCTCGGCGGCGGTAGTGGTACACGTTTTTGTAGGTGTTCGAGTCATCGGTAAAGGAACTTGACGGATTTGAATCCCTTCTAGGTTGTCGTGGTACTTGGGGTCTTTGGACTTGCTGGTCTCGTTCTTGCGATGTTAGTTGAACTTGACATATCCAAGGGCTCCGGATGTCGTAGTACTTGAAGAATCTGCATAGTCATACATGTTCAAGAAGAAACTCATGCGACGTCGTGGAACTTGGCGCATCCAAAGGGAGCTTGATGGGTCCTCAACGTCCTGGTACTTGGCGTTCGGTGCGGCACTTGTCGAGCAAGAGGCGAAGTCGTGGTACTTGGCGCTCTGGTCGGGGTGGCAAAGCATCATTGAACTTCTGTTTGAGACAACAGCAAGGGACTCGGCGAAAGTCTGCTGGCAGGTGTGGCCGTCTGTGGTTGCGCGCTGGGCTAGAGGCAGCCCTGGACAGCGGGGAAGGAGCAGCCGATGCACGGGAGGAGCGGTATTGGTGAAGAGCAGCAGCAGCTAGGCTTGTTGTCGGCGTGGGGAGGCAGACCGGCGGGATAGGAGCATGGCGAGGTGTAGCAGGGAGAGGGGAACAAGGAACGCTGGAGAAGGGACTCGCCAGCGAGCGAGGCGCAGGGGTTGGAGACGGGACGCGCGCAGCAGGGAGCTCAGCAGCCGGAGCTGATGGTCAGCGCGGCTGTAGGGTCGCGAGCACGAGGGCTCGGCGACGCTCCTGTTACCGCTCAAGACGAAGAAGGGGAGGACCACGGGCGCGTGAGGAGGCACTGCCTCGCGGCTGTGGCCGCGAGCTAGGGGGAGGCTCACGGGGAACTCCGACGACGGCGGAGGTGCAGGAGAGGTCTGGTGGAGGTCATGGACGAAGCAGCAGGGCTGCGCCGGTGCTAAACGGCGAGGGCGAGGGGGATCCAGCGGAGCTCGGGCTCCCGGTGAGAAGGACGAACGGGGAGGAGGAGATCTGGGCGCGGGTCTAGCGGGGCCGCTCGAGGAGGAGTGGACGAGGGAGACTGCGGTGCTGCGGGAGGGATATGGTGAGAGAGAGATCGAGGGGATCGGGCTCTGGCTGCATGCACGTGTGGCGGCGCGAGGGGACGAGGAGAAGGGGTGCAGGGATCGCTAGGGTAAGCAGTGGGGCTGGTTGGGCCTTGGCCTTGGGCCGACGCGTGAGGGAGGGAGGCCCAGCTGGACTGGATGGCTGCTGGGCCTCTTCTCTCTCTCTCATAAAACTACTTTGACGGAAAACAAAAGAGAGAAAGGGAAAAAAGTAAGAGGGGTTTAGGGAACGAATTTGAACATGCGGGTAATTTTCGTGGACTCACAAAAATAAGCTTGGTCTGAGAAAATTAGAAAAGGCCAGATCGAACGATAAGAATTCAAACTCATTTGAATTTAATTCAAATGGGTTTGAAGTAGGACAAGGTTTTTGGAGTATCCAAAAATGTTGAGAATTTTGGTAGAGCTCCGGAAAATGGTAAAGAATTAATGGCAAGGCTAGAGAGTCGAAACTTGAAGAAGAAAAGGCCAAGGGATTTAATATGAAAGTGGGTTCATGGCTGATTCCAAAACAATGGAATATTTTATAATATCTCCCTAAATATCGGGAGGGTATGTTTTTAAGAGAAACCACCATGTGAGTTCCCTCAATTTAAATGGATCAAAGATCCATACGGTTTATTTAGTTGAGTTGGAAAGATTAAAGACATGATGACATGATGCAATGCACATGATGCAATGATGCATGCAATAGACAAAACAAAACACCCAACGAAACTCGGAAAACATGGAAGGCATTTGAAGCTCCGGTCTTGGGGCGTCACAACACTCCACCACTACAAGAGGATCTCGTCCCGAGATCTAGAATGGCACCGGGAAGAAACGGAAGAGGGAGAGGTAAGACAAAGTTGCTTCTTTGACAAACGAGTGAAACCACAAACCTTGAGAGTTTAAACAATTTCAAGAAAAGAATACAACGGAGATGAACGAAGTTGAAAACACTCCGTTAGAAAAAGGGAACAAGGAACCTTACTAGAACCTTGTAGGTTGAAAGACATACGAAAAGTGTTGCAATGGACAAGAAGTATATGCAAGCACTCCGGTTGAAACGAGATGTACAAGGAACGATAAAGATCAATTACGACAACACTCCGGTTGGGAAAATGAAAGGTAAAGAATATGAGCTTGGCAAAATGAAAGCACTTGGATGAGAGTCCGGTTAGAAGAGGAATGATAGACACAACACTCCGGTTAAAACAAGATAGAGAAAGAATAAGAATGATATAATTTGGACAGCACTCCAACTGTAAATGTAAAGAATTCAACATGAATTTTATAAGATGAGAGGATACTTGATGAGATCAACAACAGGCTGCGTCCATCACTATTGAAAGAATGGCACAATGGATAAGAAAGATTTCAGACGGTACTCCGGTTCAGAAGGGAGGCAAAACTTGACAGAAAGGGAAGAACTTGAAAATAGGGCACGACACTCTGGTTAAATGGATAAGCACGAAAAGAACACGATCATCACCATTCGAGATGATGAGAGAAAAGAGCAAGATCACGATGCCTCTGAATGCAGGAATAGAAGGAAGATCATCAGAACCAAAGAACGGAGAAGAAAATGACAACTTCTACCACAAATGAGCTTGGAAAGCACCCTTCCAAGAAAGGTTATAACGGAGTTGTTGGAAACCAACAACGAAAAGAGTAAGCTTGTTGTGGGCTTATGGAAAACATCTCGAAATTTTGAGGTGAAATTCTTCCACTAATGAAAAACAATAGATTGGATTGAGATGAACAAGGAGACGAGAAACTTATTTCACCGGGAGGATAAATGAAGAACTTGGGTCATTTATGAGCACCCTAAATAGCAACAATCCTTAGGGAAAGCTTTAGGTGAAATATAACCCAATATAACTCCAATGAAGAGATTGATGGATTGAAAAGATGTCTTGATCGAAGAGAAAATGATGGATTTAGATATGTCACTCTTGAAAACTTGTGAATCATGAAACACAAAGGGAAATTATCAACAATGACATAACACCACCTCACAAGATAAGAGAGAAAGAATTGCAATTTTGGATGCAAGATGAAGAATGCTTGAACTCCTCAAAATGAAACATGTGTTGAGCACCCTGTTTATTTTTAGTATAGCTTGGCGGAATTTAACTTCAAGAGAAATCTTGAAGAACAATTGCAGAATGAAAATAATCCTTAACGAACCACCATGTAGAGCCTCCACGGAGAACTCCGGTAACAAAAGGATGATCAAACAAAAGGAAAGAGAAGTTGAAAGCACAAGGTGAAGCCTTGTAATGATATAGATGGATCTTCATGATGATATAATTGAGTGAGCTTGGAACTCCGGGAAAAGAAAAGATGAAGCATCTCGAACCGAGAAATGTGACATGATGAACAACTTTGGAAAGAAGAAACTAGATCACTTGGATGAAACAATAATAAGAATTACATTATGCGTATCCTTCACCAATTTAAATTGATGACAAGCAAACGGATTTGGCATACTACTTATTCTTCTTGAAAAGATTGAAAGAGATGTCGCCAAACTTGAGAAAAGTCTTCAACGATCCGCCGGTAGGATTGGAAAGAACGAATGAATCTATATGAGAGCATAGGAAGAGGAATCTTGATTGAACCACCGTAAGAATTGAAACTGAAAGTAGCAAAGACACAATTCACTGGGAAGAATTGGAAAACGAATGAAGATACTTGAGGGGATTTAGATACATGAGAACTAATAGATCACGATCTGATTAGAGAACACTTGAATGATGCACCGGTAAGATTTGGAGAACAATAAATGAATAATTCTGAGATGATGGGCTCTGGAGAATCAAACTGAAAAGACTCCTGAATTGCTCTGGATGGTTACAAAGAATTGTCACAATCGAAAACAATTATGAGAGGATAGTATCAAGCGTGAACTGAGAATCTTTGAAAGAACGGGTAAGGATTTAAGCGGAACTCTTCTTCGGTCTTTAGATGCAAAGAATGACAATGAGAAACACCACCATGAATTGTTTAGACACTCCGAGAGAATCAAAAGCGAAGAGGTTGATTCAACGATGAAAAGAATTTGACAGATCTCGGAGAAAGACATATGACTGATGATAATTCATTCATGCGTCAACCTTGGAAAAGAATTTGAGAGATAGCTCCAGGAAAAGAAGAGAAGAGTCAGCTAAGATCCTGGGAAAAGACCTGCGGGTTAGGGCCCACTCAAAATAAACACCTTCGAATGATTACTTGAAAGGGAGATTGCACCGGTTGAATTAAATGACTTGAATGAGATAACAACCTCGAAATAGGTTGAACGGATCTTGAATGAAAAGACGAGCCTTCTGAGATATCTTCAGCACTCCAGAACAAATGAATAGCGAGATGTTAATGATTAAGAGGTGCACCGGCATGAGAATACATTTGAAACGAGGAAAGGATATGATTGACAAAGCTTGAATTGAATCCACCAGAGAAGAAAAAGAATGAAGAATAATAAACTTGAAGCTTCCTTAGAATCTTCATGAGAATCACCGGGTAAAACATTGAAAGAAAAGACTGCACGGACTTCTCACAAATAAAAGGATACGTCATTAAGAAATCTGAATCCTTGAAGAAAAAGGGTGGGAGGGTGGGTAAAACGAAGGCAACTTGGGACGGATGAAACAAACACCATTGAGAGAACTTAGAACAGATCTTGCGGACGTTGAAGAATGATCAGATCCACTTGAAGAGAAACATGCCAGTTGGAAAAGAATTGAAATGACAATCTCAATTATCATGAAGGATTGGTATTCACATAGAAGTGTAAGAACACCACTTAGGGAAGGTATGGAATCAACACTTAACATTGAAGCAACTCGAATACCACAACTCAAAACAAAACAAAGGATTTGTCTTGCAGAATAAGCCGGAAACAAACATATGATAGATCCCATATCGTATCATGTGTCTGTTGGAAAGATATCATATGTGATACTTGAATTCCCACTTATAAACTCCCGAAACTTTCTGGTTATGCAATCAGGTGTTCGGGATACAGGGGGAAGCAAAATATCTCACCCAAAACTAGCAAATCCTACATCCAGCTGTATCCATCCTTCAACACATAACCAAGAAACCTTCAGAAATCATGTACCTCAACCTTCGAAAAGCATCTGTTATACGAGTATGGCAATACTCCTGAACTCCCAACCCAATACTGGGTGGCGTCGAGGTTATCTCACCAACAACTGCATAAAAGAGATTTTCAATGTCGGCGAACTCAGGTATTCCAGAACCGCAACGATAAAATTGTGACGACAACACCTCGGAGCTCAACTCCCCGGGACACTGCCACAACCCCTAAATGTGAGGAGGCACCAAGAACAATGTTCTCGTCACAAAACCATCAAAACGATTCCAAGATACCCGCATGATCCTAAAAAATCGTGAAATTTGAGGAGAGAAGAGTCAAAACTCTACGTCAGGAGGCCTCACCAGAGCGACGAAGGGACTAAGGAGTAAAAAGAATCCTACTCTCTGATATATATAATCCTAAGGCTCAAATCATTATGTTCTAGACTCAACAACGTCAGTGATTCGATCAAGCAGGGGGCTCCTAAGTCGGGGAAGGCTCTGATTACCAACTTGTAACACCCACGATGTAGCTATATCTCCCACGTGTCGGGGCACGACTTAGAGGCATAGCCGCATGGTATATTTGTCGCAAGAGGGGTAATCTTCACACAATCCCATGTACTAAATAAGAAAGGGATAAAGAGTTGGCTTACAATCACCACTTCACACAAATACAAGTTATACATACATCATCCAGAATACAATCAAGGTCCGACTACGGAACCGAAATAAAAGAAGACAACCCCAAATGCTAGATCCCCGATCGTCCCAACTGGGCTCCACTACTGATCAACAGGAAAACGAAACAACACAACGAACAAGATCTTCATCGAGCTCCCACTTGGGCTAGGTTGCGTCGCCTGCACTGGTATCATCGGCACCTGCAACTGTTTGGAAGTATCTGTGAGTCACGAGGACTCAGCAATCTCACACCCGCGAGATCAAGACTATTTAAGCTTATGGGTAGGAAAGGGTAGTGAGGTGGAGCTGCAACAAGCACTAAGCATATATGGTCGCTAACATACACAAATAAGAGCGAGAAGAGAAGCAACGCAGCGGTCGTGAACTAGAAGTGATCCTGAAACTACTTACGTTCAAGCATAACGCAAGAACCGTGTTCACTTTCCGGACTTCGCCGGAAAGAGACCATCACGGCTACACACGCGGTTGATGCATTTTAATTAAAGTAAGTGTCAAGTTCTTTATAACCGGACATTAACAAATTCCCATCTGCCACATAACCACGGGCACGGCTTTCGAAAGTTCAAACCCTGCAGGGGTGTCCCAACGTAGCCCATCACAAGCTCTCACGGTCAACGAAGGATATTCCTTCTCCCAGGAAGACCCGATCAGACTCGGAATCCCGGTTACAAGATGTTTCGACAATGGTAAAACAAGACCAGCAAAGCTGTCCGAATGTGCCGACAAATCCTGATAGGAGCTGCACATATCTCGTTCTCAGGGCACATCGGATTGTCCAAACTTCCGGTAGGCCAGCCCAGAGTTGCCCCTGGTGGCCACCGGCGGCTGACAGGTTGGACCAACACACAGAGGAGCACTAGCCGGGAGGGTTAAAATAAATATGACCCTCGGTGAGGGAGTCCTGGATTAAGGGGTACACGGACATCCGGATTATATCCTTTGGCCAGACTGTTGAAGATACAAGATTGAAGACTTCGTCCCGTGTCCGGATGGGACTCTACTTGGCGTGGAAGGCAAGCTAGGCAATACGGATATGTATATCTCCTCCTTTGTAACCGAACTTGTGTAACCCTAGCCTCCTCCGGTGTCTATATAAATCGGAGGGTTTTAGTCCGTAGGACAACATACAATCATACCATAGGCTAGCTTCTAGGGTTTAGCCTCTTCGATCTCGTGGTAGATCAACTCTTGTACTACTCATATTATCAAGAATAAATCAAGCAGGGCGTAGGGTTTTACCTCCATCAAGAGGGCCCGAACCTGGGTAAAACATCGTGTCCCCTGCCTCCTGTTACCATCCGCCTTAGACGCACAGTTCGGGACCCCCTACCCGAGATCCACCGGTTTTGACACCGACATTGGTGCTTTCATTGAGAGTTCCACTATGTCGTCACCATAAGGAAGGAAGCCTCATCTCGTTGTTAAAAACAACATTACCGTCGGGGGAGCCCTGGCTGTCGGCCAAACTCTCCCGCTTGGCAGTTTCATCATGACCACCCGTTCGGCCGCTGCATCGACAATGACTTCTCGGGTCGTCGAAAACAGCCTCCACGTCGGCTCGGAATTCGCCGAGCAGATGGATCCAATGGAGCTCTCTTCCCTAAACAAGCTCTTGGATTGCATCGCCGCCTTGGGAGTCGCTACGGACTATGACCGGATTGGGATTAAACCCGATAAAAGGGAGATTAACTCTCCACCGGTCACCCATCATGTTGCGGTGGTGGAGGAACAATGCGGCGATTCTTCCTCTATCTTGAGGACTAACTATGTCTGGATTCCTGAGCTCTCCGAGCCGGATACCCGTTTACGGGAGGACATCACCCAAGCCCTGAACCTAGAGTCAGGCAGCAGGCCAGACTCATCGGGCAACATCACGGAATCCGAACTTCCAAGATCGGAAACTCCTCGGACCCTGGGTCTCAGATCGGGTAGGGGTTCGGACTCAAACCCACCCACCCACCCAGACATAAACGATCTTTCCCACATCAAGCAAGAGCCCCATGAAACAGTACATCATTATTGGGCAAGATTCCTCCTTGTGATGAACAAGGTTAAGGACTGCCGCGAGGAAGACGCAGTCTCACTTTTCTGCAATAACTGCACGAACAAGGACCTCGGCCATGTGATTTGGGTCAGCCTTGGTATACTGCGTCTTCACCATGGCCCAGGCTTCCCTGGCACCTTGACGACAGGCAGATATCTTCCATAATCAGAAGCGCCGCCGTGCTCCCTTGAGCTTCTCTGCAAGCTCTCCAATGCCTTTTGGCAGGGAGACGGATGGCCACAAGGCCTGGGCAATACCTTGCATCACCTGCCGAACTTGTTCGTGCAGTTGTGAGAGCTCGGATAGAAGATCACCCGCAGACCCAGGCATCTCCTCCGCGGGACGACCCGTCAGCATACCTGCAGACATAACTCTGTTAGCCAGCTTCTCCGCCGACCCCTTTTTTAAGGGTTCGTTCAAGAACTTACAGAAAATGCCGCATCGAAGCCGCTTATTCTCCTTCTCGGAGTCCGCAAGCTTGGCTCGAACATCTTTCAGTTCCACGCTCAGCTTGGTATTGGCGTCTTGGAGATTGTTTTTCTCCCGCCTGACCTCAGTCAGCACGTGTTCGCCAGCCTTTAGCTGTCGTATGGCATGCTGGTCCTCCAGATTCTCTCTGGACTCATCTGCAATATCTGCTGTTAGATCTGCAGCCCCGTCGCATGCTATATGGTACCTATCATTCTTTGAAACAAATGTTACCAACTGGGGACTTTTTAGGTTCCTTCAATGTGGCAACGGCAGCCCGAAGTTGGGTCTTGCATTCCTCCAGCTCCTGTGACAGTCGAGTATTCTTCTCTATAAGAACCTGCACAATAGATGATCCTTAAATCAGTTCTGCTAACTGTTTCAAGTCTCAGGGGCTACTAATACATATAATTGTCAGATTTGCTTACCCGTACATCCCTTACATGCTGGTCCATGGCTCTAGCTAGACCATTTTGAGCAGCACGGAGGTAAGCGTCTCCAGAATTGAAGGCATCAAATGCCTCTAGGGAGAAGCAAGCGTCACGGAGTATGGCTCGGTGACGCCTATGATTCATGGCGCTCTCCACTTCTGAATTTGTAGCGGATAGTCTATCTGCATCCTCTGTAGGAGGAGTATCCGGCGTTCGCCCCATGTCGGCTTCCGCCTCTATGTCCGGCCCTGGAGCCCGACTGGTCGAAGCATGATCGGCAGCCTCACCGGACATATTCCAGCGAGCGTTTTTTCTGTTAAAGAAACATGGACGTCATTACATTTTGAGAAAGACGGCAACCACGGAGCGGGGTTTTTGTCATACCTCTGTGCCGGCGTCTCCGTCCTGACCGCCTTCCTTTTTGGCCTGCCCGGCCTCGGTGCCTTTTGTTGGCGAGTTACTACGGGTTCGACACGGCGTCCCGAAGGCCTTCCCTGTAAAACACCATATGTATATGGTAGGTAAAGTGTCTAAAAGGGGATCCTAGTTTTTGGAGTTGGGATTTTTGGTTTTTCTTATGTGCGACGCGGGAAGCAGTCTGGGATAGTCGGCCATAATGGCCACCATGGCGTCATCACAACTTAATTGATAGAACTGCTGTCAGGACCGGATTTTCAGGATATTAATTTCCCAGTAAATGGTCCTTGTGCTCACCAGCCCCAGGATTACTGTTAGCTGATGAGACACCAACTTGATACAGAAACTCCAAGCAAAATACAAAATGTGTAGTACAAGACCATTCTAGCCTATGAGTACAACAAATGGTTTCTGGTGGTTGATGGCGGAAGCGGTTTGTGGTTCATCAGTGTCTATGGGACTCCATTTCCCACAGGAATAGCTGACCTGGATAACTCCTATCTTCGCGAGGCTGCTATCACCATTGCGTAGGTTCCGGGGCTGTCATCGCAACGCTCCTCTCCACGCAAGAAATCTGGCCAAGACAATAGCCAGGGACAAGCCAGTGAGTACTTTGAATGTACTCGCAAACATTATGATCACGGGTATAATATAACAAATGATAATCATGCCCTGAATTATTCTATGATCATACGTCAATCACAAAATAAACGTCCATGATGCACGCAAGCGGGCTATTCATTATACAACATGAATATGTAATAAGGGAGTAGAAGTAGAATGCACCGATCGGGTGTCCGAAGTGACACCCCGAAAGGATAATACTATAAAGCATGCCTCAGTCGGGCGTCTGACCGACGTCTCATAAAGGGCTTATAAAGGAAATAAGAAGCGAACATGCCACAGTCGGGCGTCTGTGCGAAACCACATAAAGGGTTTATAGAGTAATTAAATAACAAGCATGCCACAGCCGGGCGTTTTAGCGACACCACATAAAGGCCTTATAAAGTAAATGAATAACAAGCATGCCACAGTCGAGCGTCTCTGCGACACCACATAAAGGGCTTATAAAGTAAATGAATAACAAGCATGCCGCAGTCGGGCGTCTCTGCGACACCACATAAAGGGCTTATAAAGTAAATGAATAACAAGCATGCCACAGTCGGGCATCTCCGCGACACCACATAAAGGGCTTATATGAGAGTAATCACAGTGAATATCCAGGAGGTAGAACCATCCCAGGGATACTCAATAATTCAATGATGTAAATGGTTAGTTCATAATAATAGTAATCATAACCATCATGAATCACAAGTCATGATCCATGTTCTAGTTTAGCAATTTTTCCTCCGAAGACCGACACTAAGACCGACACTTGACCCATCCCAGACTATAGTCCTTAACCATGGACACGGCTATTGGTATGATCTCTGCAGAGGGTGTACTCTTTACCCACGAGTAACGGATTCCTTTAGTCCATCGGGACTAATTCCGTCTATGGTCTTTTAGTTGAAAACACACCTGACCGCACACACCAGCCTAACTTACCGGTGTCTGGAATCACCCACGACACTCATTAAGCGAAACTCTAAGTGGGGAGGCTACAACCTCGACTAGCATGGGATCACAAATTTATAACGCGCGCAACTAGGGGAGCTACCCCCTCGGCTCCAACCGGAAACACCCATGTCCCTGGACCAGGTGGCATGCCTACCGGATGCAGCCGGTATCTTCCACCATGGCCTCTCTGTACAGTGTGTGCTAGGAAAGGGGTTGACAACTTACTGAACCGTACCCTACCTATGGCAGGGACAAGTGGTAGTACGAAACAAGTATGGGGGTAACTGGAACAAGACTCGATCTATGGTCGACTCAGGAGGTTAAAGCATTTCCTGCATGATAAGTATAAGAAATATATTTCACCCAATCAGACAGAAACACCACTCATCATACCTCCCCATGCCCTACCGGACATAACCGTCTCGACGAAGTATTAGGGACAAGCTCATGTCTACCCAAGACAGAGGTTTTCCCGGATTCCTTCCGGTAGGCATGAAACGCATATGAGGGTGGTCACTATCAGAAGCATATCAAAATCCCAACAGCAAGGAATCATAATTATGCACTCATGAATACGATCGTGACACCACATAAAATACCAAATACTTCGTGTCAAGGTGGTGTCGTATTTGCATCAAATGACACACAACAAATATTATGCCGGGGTTCAGAATGCTTGCCTTGAAGAGTATGCAAGTGGGGGTGCATTTTTTGAAAGTTGCCTCCCTCTCCAAAATCCTATTTAAGAAAAAATTTAAATTAACACATAGTTTCAAAACAGTACAAAAAAGTTGCTTGGAAAATTTTCAAATAAATATGAAAATAAAGTAGACAAAATTTGAGAAACAACAGAAAAAGTATCAAATCAATTGGACTTATATTTAAAAAGTTATAGCCAGTCAAAGTTTATTCAAAAATCTGTTTTTAATAAAAATCAGAAAAAGAAAACGTTTTGGCAGCACTTACGTTTTCCTTTAGCGAAGGCGTATTTGGAGGATTGCGCTTCCACTTAAAACACGCTTCGGCGGGGCTGGGTCGCTGACAGTGGGTCCATCGGGCCCACTCATCAGGTTTGACCAGTCGCCCACGCCTCCTTCGTCCTCTAACCGAGCAGAGGCGGGGCTCCGGCGATCGCCGTCGATGAACGGCGGCTTCCTACGGGGTTCTATCGGATTTCGGGTTCCGGCAGACCCTTGAGGTTCGAACATTGGGGTGCGCGCGGAGATTTCGCCTCCTACCTACCTGCACCCCTCCGCCTCGCTAAGATCTAAGCTATGGAAAGAACAACACGAATGACACAGGGTTTATACTGGTTCGGGCCACCGTTGTGGTGTAATACCCTACTCCAGTGTGTGGTGTGGTGGATTGCCTCTTGGGCTGATGATGATGAACAATACAAGGAAGAACAGCCTCGCGAGGGTCTGCTCTTGGCTGGGGCGATGACCTGCTGGGAGGAGTTCAGTCACCCTTCTCTATTTCTCTCTGATTCTGATTCTCTCTACCTCTCTCGTCTTTCTCTCGTCTCTTCTTCGTCTTTTTTCGTCCCCTTGATTCTGTGGGGGGCTTGTACTATTTATAGAGGCCCTGGTCCTCTTCCCAAATATCGAGCGGGAAGGGAGCCAACAATGGCGGGCTAATTTGAAGGGGGCAGCTAGTACCAGCTATCCTGACAAAAGTAGTCTTCGCCTGCACAAAGCTCTGGCGGTGACGCCGTCTTGGGCTCCACGATGACCTCCGTCTTGCAGTCCTCCTGGTCTTGGTCTTGTTGCACCGAAATGGCAACCTTTTCGTGACGCCTCGGTACTCCGCGGCTGCGCTTGCTCCCTTTGCACCAAAGAGGGAAGGAGGACACTGCGCGGGCTGGTACCCGCCTGGCGCCTTTGGTCATCATGGCTTGCATCACGGGCACCTCGTGAGGTACCCCGCCTTGATCTCTCCGCCTCCTCGCGAGCCAGCCTGGTGAGGTCGTGCCTGAGGAAGCTCTGCGTCGTCCGCCCCACGAGGCTTGGCCCCTCACAAGGGTCTTGGGTCTGTGCTGGTGAAGATGGGCCGTGCTGGGCCCCCCTTTGAGCCACGCCGCAGGCCGCAGGCAGGCAAGTCTGGGGACCCCCGTTCCCAGAACACCGACAGTAGCCCCCGGGCCCAAGGCGCGCCCGAACTTGGCCGTGCAAGGAGGCGGAAGGGCAAGAGCGAAGCGCCGCGGGCCCTAACAGCCTGCGGCCTTTGCCTTAGCAACCGTGCGAGTTGATAAGGGAGCGGCATCTGCCTAGGCTTTGCTTTTCGCTTTCTCCGGTTGCTGCTCAGATCCCCTTTCTTGCGCCTCTCCTTCCTCCAAAATTTCTAGATCTACTCCGACCGCGTGACCTAGGAAGCCATGGCGCCTCGTCAGCCCCCGGCCGTAGCTTGGTACTCGTCTGCCCTGGACTCACTGAACGTGTCGGAGGTGAGCCTTGCCCGGTTGCGCCGGATGGCGGCGGCGCGGGGCATCAACGGGGCGAAGGCGTTCAAGGCCGGCTCCGCCACCCTTGAGGGTCAAGGGAGCACCTTCTATCCATTCTTCGTAAGTGCCATTGCTGCTGGCCTGGTGCCTCCCTTCTTCGAGTTCTTCTTCTCTGTCCTCCGCCATTACAAGCTACAGGCTCTGCACCTCCACCCCAACTCCGTCCTTCTCCTGGCAATCTTCGCCTATTACTGCGAGGCTCACGTAGGGGTGCAGCCCTCAGTGGCCTTGCTGCGCCACTACTTCTACCTCCGGACCTCTCGCGGTCCTGCTTCCGCGTGCGCGAGCTTCATCGCGTACGGCGGCTCCATTGCCATCTCGAACCCCGGATTGAGGGCTTCAGGAGCAAGTGGGTCTTGGCGGATGCTGGGCGCATTCACCCTCGGTTGATCCTGCCCACGGAGCAGCCCACAAGCTCCAACGATTGGGGTCGAGCAGAGCTCGTGGACCCCCGCGCGAAGCCGGTGTTGGAGAAGATGGATGCGGATCTGAGGCCGGCCAACATGGCGGCAGCGAAGCTGACCGGCGCGTCACTGTTGAGGGAGTTCCTGGAGCACCAGCTGGCTCCGCTTCGGCAGTACTCACTTCCGATGTGGAGGCCCCATCCGAGCCCCGTGGCCTTGGCCGACGGAGATCTGGCTGCGGTCCTCCAATCTCTGGTCGGGGGCGATGTGGTGAGGTTGGAGGGTGCTCCTACGCCCTTGTTCCTCTGTGACGACTGGGAGCAGGTAGTGGAGTCCATGCCCGTCTTCAACGGGGATGGGCCCGTGCCCATGGAAACTCTCGAGGAACCGGTGGACGTGCCCTCCGACGACTCCAGCGAAGAGGAGGAAGGAGGGGAGTGGGAAAGAGGGCCTGACTCCGAGGCGACTGACGGAGAGTCGAGGGCTCCCCTCCCCCTACGCAGGTCCCGCGTTCTCCGCCGCTCTCCGAGCGATGACGACGAGGATGACGACGAGGATGACAACGAGCAGGATGGCGGGAGCTTGCCCCCGATCCCGAAGAAGGACAGGACCGGGCTGATCTCCCGCGGGTCTGCCCCGGCCCCGAGGCGGACCGCACCTTCCGCTTCCAAGCTTCCCGAGGTTGACCCTTCCAGCCGGCTTTCAGGCTTCAAATTTGGCCGGAGGCCGCTCGAGCTCACTAGCGACGACCCATAAGCGTTTGATTCTTGTCTTTATTTCTTATTCTGCTTCTGAGGCTTGACGTCCGCATCTCTTGGACAGGCTAGCGCCCGTAGCAAAGAAGTCGAAGGGATCTCCTGAGGTTCCATCCGTGGCAGCGCCTCTGCCCGCGAAGGAGGGTGACCGCGATGCACGGGCTTCTCCTGCCCGGTCGTCCTCGCGAGGCCTGGCTGAGCCGGCTGGGGCGAGCTCAGCCCCCACGGCCCGAGTGACTCCTGGGGTGTCCTTGCCTGCCGCCGCCACTATAGCCGTTGGGGCGCAGCAGACTCCGCCTCAGGATGCTGTGGCCGCGCAGCCGCCTTCTCCTCCTACTCCACCGGCTGCTGTCTCTCCGACTCCTTTTGCCATTCTGGATCATGCTGTCGCTGAGCTGGACCGACTACGGCAGGATCTTCTTGGCGCTGACCCTCGCTTGGTGGCCGGGCGCTTGGAGCTGGCTTCAGGATGGGTTCACTCCGACGCTTTGATTCGGGCGACGCTGGTCCAGGCCTCGACAACTTGCGATGAGGAGAAGTAGGCCGTCCTTGAGGCGAAGGCTGCTCATGACGTAGCCCTGGGGGAGGTGGTCGACGTCCGTGGTCGCTGCAAGGCCCTGGAGGACGAGCTGCAGGGCCTGCGGGACCAGCTCGCGAAAGAGGTCCGCCTTCGCCAAGAACAGGAAGAAGGCATGAAGGCTCGCGAGGCGGTCGTCAAGGAGAGGGAGGTCAAGCTCAGGAAGCGCCGCGACCGCCTAGGCGCGCTGGAGCAGGAGTTGGGGGCGAGGAAGGCCGAGCTGGACGACAAGGCCCTGGTTCTTGCCGAGGACCGTGTGGCCTTCATGGAGACGGAGGCGAAGGCTCGCTCCTCGCTGAGGATGCTTTACGACAGCGGCCTGGAGAGCCCGCTGGCTGGCGCCGAGGACGGCCCCGCCAAGCTGCTTTCCTTTCTGGTTCGCACTCTTGAAGATGTCGCCCTTGGCCTTGGCCCCACGGTCGAGGCCGAGGCACGTGTCCTGTCTTCTACAGCACTGACGCGGGTGCTCACCCACATCTACCTTCGCGATCCCGACGTCGACCTCGACGACCTGCTGGAGCGAGTAAGTGGTGAGCGTGCCGCTGCCGCTGCCGAGGCCGTGAAGGGTCGCACGGAGGCTCTGCTGGGGAAGTTCCGGGCCTTCAGCACCAAGCCGAAGCAAGGCGCTGCCAACCCCACTGCTCGATGAGGTGCACCCACTCCGCGCTACTCCACCGCCGACAAGTGACTCCGTTGTGGCTCCTGTCCTGCCTTTAATTCCTGCACATGTATCATGCCTCGGGGAGGCGTTTAAACTTGTGTTTGGCATTGAGATAACAGTGTGGACTGTAATATTTGCTTTTGAATTCCTTGAAATTTGCGCTTTTCCTTCCTACTTGCTTATGTTCTACGCCGGCAGAGCCCGGCCCCGCGCATACCTCACCCAGCGTTAGTCCTGACCGGAAACCAGGACGGGGCCAAGGAGTGAGGGGCTACGTGACAAGTTAGGCTCCTGAGTCGCGATGCTCAGGAGTCCCCCTTGGCGCACGAACAACAAGTAGGGAGGTGTGATGTGGGTGGATCTACCGTTCTACGTCTACACAGCCCGACCGCGCGCATACCTCACCCAGCGTTAGCCTTTCGGAACTAAGGAGTGAGGGGCTACCTGACCAGTTAGGCTCCTGAGTCGCGATGCTCAGGAGTCCCCTTGACGCTCAAACGGCCTTCGTACCTTGGCTCCACTCGGGGAGAGACGCGTGATGAACCAGGCCCAGGAGGGCCTGGCTAGGCGGCGTGCATCTGGGCGTGACCCAGGCGCAGCCCCCGTGCCCAGTCCCCTCGCGCGGCACTCCCGAGGGGAGGCGTTACGATGAGGCTAGACACTGAGCTCTGGGCTCCCTGAGGTTGATGCGGCCCGGGGGCCACCCTCAGTTGTTTATCACCAGCGCGGAGCATAGCGCTTCCGTATGTGTACGGGCATAGCTGCTCCTCGGTAGTGTCGTCAGCCAGCGCGGAGCATGGTGCTTCCACTGGTACGTGGGAGGGGGGCCCCCTCCGGGAGGAGCCCCCGGGGCGTGTACAGCTCCGCCCTGACACGTGGCTGGCACAGTAGGGCCTGGCGAGGTGTATCTAGGCACCCGTGGGCCAGCGCGGGACTCACGGGGCCCTACCTCTAGGCGGGTTGCGCCTGGCACTGGGCCTTATCTTGTGATGTGTCCCTGCAAATTTGGTTAGATGCCGGCACTCTACGTCCTCGGGTCCCGGCCCTCGAGCTGGTCTCAGCCATCGCTGGTATGCCAGGTCGCGATGCCGTGGACAAGGCCAGAGGGTGAGGGCTGGAGAGCCAGTAGGAGCCCTGAGTCGCGATGCTCAGGTACCCCCCCTTTAACGTGCAAGCGGTCGGCATGGATAAGAAGAGGTGCCGTGGACCGGCATCAAATAATCAAGCATGGTGGGTATGACGCATAACCGGAAATATGTGCAAATGAGATACATGCCGCTAGGTCTGGCCCGAGCGACTTGGGGATCGTGCAGCCCGAGGGGCGCCCCCAACAAGGTAAGCTAACAACATGAAATAGAAGGGATACATGCCGCAGGGACGGACCCACGCGGCCTGGGAATAATGCAGCCCTAGGGGGGCGCTCCCAGCTGGAAGTGAAACTTGAAAGATGTCACCTAATGATGTTGAGGATGAAGGGGTGTTGGTGTAGCAGACTCGGTGGGCTGCGGAAGCCGATCCTCACGAGCCCCCATGCCCAGGGGCCTCAGGAGGCTCCAGAGGCGCTGGTGGCTCCCTGCGGACCATCTCCATCTCTGCCAAGGCTGCGGAACGCCTGGCCTCTTGTGCCTCCATGATGCCCCTCATGAGGCGCTGGTACATGGCAGCCGCGTTCAGCAAGCCGTAAGGCATGCGAACGTAGCTGTGGGGTGGACCTCCGCAGTGCCCCACTCGCGAGGGCCAGAGGCGCTCCAAAGAGGCGACTCGGTTGAGCCCTGGTATGTCGATGCAGACGCGCAACCCACCATCCTCGCCTGGATGGGGAGCCACTGCTGGTAGACGGTGGCCGCCTTTCATGACCCTTGACTCCTGTAGCTCCTGAATGGCATTGCTGACGAACTCCTGAGGGACTCGCTCTCCTTGCCTTACTCCTTCTTGAGGGAAACGTGCTTCAAAACACGCCTCCATGTGGTGCCCAAGCGCCTTCCTCGTGACCCTAGCCAGGTCGGTGGCCCTCCAGGGGAGAGCCCCCGAGCCCTGCCTGAGGAGGGCACCGGGCGCGCTTTCCTATGCGACGGAAGGAGGTTCCCCCTGGGCAGGCATGGGCCCAGAGGGGCCTGCCTCCTGAGGGGCCGGGCCGGACAATGTCTTCTTCTTCTTGGGGGCGGTCTCGGGAAGCCTCCTGCTTCCGCGATCCGGATCTTCCAGTGACGCGACCTGAAAGGCTCGTTCCAGGGAACACACCGCGTCCTTCTCTTCATAGGGCACCGTGATGACTCCGCCACTTCCTGGCATCTTGAGAATGTTGTAGCCATGGTGAGTTACGGCCATGAACTTGGCCAGCGCTGGGTACCCAAGGATGGCGTTGTATGGCAGGCGAATGTGAGCGACGTCGAAGTCGATGAGCTCGGTGCGGTAGTTGTCGCGTGCCCCGAAGGTGACAGGGAGGCGGACCTGCCCAATCGGGACCGTGGAGCCGTCGGTGATTCCGGAGAAGGGCTTGGTTGGCTGAAGCTGGTTGTAGGGCACTTGGAGATTGTTGAATGTTTCCATGGACAGGACATTGAGCCCTGCCCCGCCATCGATGAGGGTCCTGGTGACCACCACGTTGCTGATGATTGGGGAGCAAAGCATCGGGAGGACTCCGGCTGTAGCCGCACACTTGAGCTGATCTGCTGAGCTGAACGTGATGGCGCACGCCGACCACCTAAGAGGGCGCGTGGCTTCAAGCCTGGGGAGGACTGCATTCACTTCATGGGCGAACTGCTTGAAGATGCGTTGAGAGGCTGGGGCCTGAGCCCCGCCCAGGATGCAAGCGATCGCGCGCGGCTCCTGGAAGCCCCCAGCCCCCTCGTCTTGGTGGCGGTCCTCGTTTCTCCTTGGTTGTGGCGGCAGCGGAGGGAGGCCTGCATTGCCATGCGGGCGATCCTCGCGAGGCTGATCCCTCCAGTCTCCCTCGCGAGGCGGGTCTTGCCAGCGATCCTCGCGAGGTTGATCGCACCACCCTTGGCGCGGGCCACGGTCTTCCCAGTGTCCTGCGTTCCTTCCTCCTCCTCGACCGTAGCCCCGGTCACCGCAGTCGGGACGACGGCCGATCCTTCCTTCTCGCTCGGCTCAGAGCTCTTGACATTCGTTGGTGTTGTGGGTGTGGAGGTCGTGGTACACACAGTACCGGCTGCCCTTGGAAGGTTCGGGCTGATCTCTTCCCCGCTTGGTGTCTGGTTCTACCACGATCACGGCAGCCCCCTTGCGCTTCACATCCTTGGCCTTGGGCTTCTTCTCTTCTGGGTCTGCGGCAGGCAGCTCGAGGAGGGAGAGACGCCCTTCCTCAGCCCTGGCGCACTTGGTTGCCAAGTTGAACAGCTCCAAGGAAGTGCACAGGTCTTCATGCATCGCCAGCTCCTCCTTCATCTTGACATCGCGCACGCCGTCGGAGAAGGCTGAGATGATGGCCTCCTCAGTCACCTTGGGAATCTTGAGGCGTGCGTTGTTGAAGCGCTGGATGTAATTCTGCAGGGTCTCCCCGGGTTGTTGCTTGATGCGGCGCATGTCGCTCACGGCGGGTGGCCGGTCGCGAGTACCTTGGAAGTTGGCGATGAAGCGGGTGCACATCTCGTCCCAGGAGGAGATCGTTCCTGGAGCCAGGTTCAGGAGCCAGGTGTGGGCCCCGTCCTTGAGCGCCATGGGAAACCAGTTCGCCATGACCTTCTCGTCTCCGTTGGCAGCTTCGATGCCCAACTCGTAGAGCTGGAGGAACTCCGCAGGGTCAGCCGTGCCGTCATAACGAGGAGGCAGGTCCGGCTTGAACTTGCCGGGCCACGCGACGCTGCGTAGCTCGGTGGTGAAGGCGCGACAGCCTGCTATGGCCACGAGAGGCCTTGGGTGACGGAGAGCTTGGTCTTGCATGTCCCCACGCGCTGCAGCTGGGTCTTGACGTGCAGGAGCAGGAGCATGGTCGCGGCGTGCTGGAGCAGGGAGCGCCCGAGCAGCTTCTTGCGGGCGAGGGACTTCTTGGCAGCTCTGCTCTTGCCGCGCTGGCACCTGACGGAGCGGGTTCCGCCCAGGGGCCACGCGCCTTGGAGCCATGGCGCCTTCTTGTGTAGGAGGCGGCCGGGGCGCCGCTGGAGCTTCGTCGCCCGCGCGGGGCGGGGTGCGGTGCAGCGGAGCGGACGGTGCAGGAGAGCCCCCTGCGGCGTGGACGAGCTCGGCGACACGGTCGAGCCATTCTTCGTAGACGTCGTCGACGGGGTGGTAGCGCAAGAGCTCGTTTGCCGCGATGAGCGCAACTCGAGCCTCCATGGGTGCGCGGAGCACGCGGGACGAGGAACCAGCTGGGGTGAGCAAGGGAGTAGCGGTGCGGCCGTCTTGCCGCACGGACGGATGCTGAGACGATGCTTGCTGCTCGTCCCCCGCCGGGCCGGTGGCGGCGTTGACGGCAGGTGACGGGGAACGGCGAGGACGCCCGCCGACAGGAGCCGTTTGGGCGACGCGGGAAGCGAGAGCGGCCTGAGGCTCGGCGCGGGCCCGACGAGCGTCATACATGGGCGCGATGGTCGGAGGAGAAAGGGGCGGTGGAAGACGAATTCTGGTGCACCCCTACCTGGCGCGCCAAATGTCAGATTTCGGGTTCCGCAGACCCTTGAGGTTCGAACACTGGGGTGCGCACGGAGATTTCGCCTCCTACCTACCTGCACCCCTCCGCCTCGCTAAGATCTAAGCTATGGAAAGAACAACACGAATGACACAGGGTTTATACTGGTTCAGGCCACCGTTGTGGTGTAATACCCTACTCCAGTGTGTGGTGTGGTGGATTGCCTCTTGGGCTGATGATGATGAACAATACAAGGAAGAACAGCCTTGCGAGGGTCTGCTCTTGGCTGGGGCGATGAACTGCTGGGAGGAGTTCAGTCACCCTTCTCTCTTTCTCTCTGATTCTGATTCTCTCTACCTTTCTCGTCTTTCTCTCGTCTCTTCTTCATCTTTTTTCGTCCCCTTGATCCCGTGGGGGGCTTGTCCTATTTATAGAGGCCCTGGTCCTCTTCCCAAATATCGAGCGGGAAGGGAGCCAACAATGGCGGGCTAATTTGAAGGGGGACAGCTAGTACCAGCTATCCTGACAAAAGTAGTCTTCGCCTGCACAAAGCTCTAGTGGTGACGCCGTCTTGGGCTCCACGATGACCTCCATCTTACAGTCCTCCTGGTCTTGGTCTTGTTGCACCGAAATGGCAACCTTCGCCTGACGCCTCGGTACTCTGCGGCTGCGCTTGCTCCCTTTGCACCAAAGAGGGAAGGAGGACACTGCGCGGGCTGGCACCCGCCTAGCGCCTTTGGTCGTCATGGCTTGCGTCACGGGCACCTCGTGAGGTACCCCGCCTTGATCTCTCCGCCTCCTTGCGAGCCAGCCTGGTGAGGCCGTGCCTGAGGAAGCTCCGCGTCGTCCGCCCCGCGAGGCTTGGCCCCTCGCGAGGGTCTTGGGTCTATGCTGGTGAAGATGGGCCGTGCTGGGCCCCCCTTTGAGCCACGCTGCAGGCCGCAGGCAGGCAAGTCTGGGGACCCCCGTTCCCAGAACGCCGACAGGTTTCGAGGGCAGGGATGGATCCGCCAGTCCAGGGCGGTCCTCCTAGTGGTCGAAGGGCTAGCGGGGACAAAGGGAGTCGCCGGCGGCGAGCTTCGCGGCGGATGATGGCCTCGGGAGGATTGGGGTCTCGAGCTACGGTGGCTCCCGATCGAGTTTGAGAGGTGGGGTGGCTCCGCAAGGTTAAGGGAAGTCGAACGGTGGCGCTGGATGGACTGGGGAGGCTCTGCTCACGACGCACGACACTGGAGCGTGGCGGCGGCCGAACTGGTCGGAGACGAGGAAGACGGCCTTCCCCCGTCAATTGCGGGCTATGGGAGTACTAGGGGAATGGCCTGAGGTTGCCTGGGGGTTTGGATGAGCTCGGGGGTCCCTATTTATAGCGGTTGAGGTTGGTTCCGACGGTGGCCGTGGATAGGAACGGCGAACCGCCGTTCTGTAGCAGGCAGGGCGACGTGGCGGCGACAGGCGCTAGCGGACGGCTCGTGGATGAGGTCGAGCTGTTCCAGAGGGCAACTGGCGGGCTAGAGTGGCTCGGGCGGCGCCGTCCATGGCAGAGGCCTGTTGCGGCCGTCGGCGGCTTGCAGTGGTGGTGCTGTGGAGTGCCAGGAGGGGGCCAGGGCGGCTCTGCGACGAGGGAGGGGTCGGGGCGCGCTGGCTGCGAGCGCGAATGGATCAAAACGGGCACGGGGAGGCGGCAGCGGGACACGGCGACTTGGGCGCACGCACGTGCAAAACGCGCGCTCTGGCCGCGCCCAGAGCACGCACGCGAGGTGCTCGGCAAAATGCCAAGGCATGCCAGGAGGCTTGGATGAGGCTGGTAGTTAACAGGTTTAGGTTAGTGGAGGCTAGGAGATTAGTGGACATGCTGGTTAGTCAAAGCAAGCCGGTTCAACGTGCAAACTAAAAATTATGCCAAATCTGGCCATGCACACAAGGTGTTTGACAGAATGCCAAGGGCTTCTAGGCATCTCCTCAGGTGGACAAAAACCCTAGATCATAGTCTCTTTAGATGTAGGTGATGGTGGCAAGGTTAGTTTGGCAAGACCAGAAACTTGTTAGTGCAAGTTTTTGAGAAAACCAAATCTGGACAGAAAATGAAAGGCATTATTGCATGGACCAAAAATACTCCAATGGGTCCAATCTCCTGGACTTAAGGGTTTGGTAGGGTGGTTTACAAGCAGGAGAAAGATCAAGGGCAATAGCGCAAGATAAAATGTGGTTGCAGTATAAAACACCCAACTGGACCAGAGAGCAAAAGAGGATGATTTGCTCAAAATTTCCAAAGAACACCAGTGGGTTTTTGCATAAAATTGAATTATACACTACTACTAACATCCCCTAATTTTGGTGGAAGCTTTAAAGAAATAATTAAATAGGTTGTAGTGCAAATCACAAAATGGGCCAGATTTAAAAATTTGGGGTAGGGCTCAAATTTTTCAAATGACTAAAAGAGATTTTTGCATAAAAGTGATGTGGGAGCATCCCATGACATCTCCAAATTTTGGTGAAACTTATAACTAATTTTATCAAAGGGTTGTAGTGCAAAAGAGGCTCCAAAACTTATGAAAAATCATTTTTAAAGGAATAAAGCTCAGGGAAAATAATTATGCAAATAAATCCACTGATAAAGAAATGTTTTTCTTGAGAGGGTAAACAAGTCCAACAATATTTTTGAAAAGTTTTCACTTGGGGTGAAAACTCCACAATATCAAAGAAAAGAGTGGTTCTGAAATCAAAAGATAAATCCACAAAAAAAATGAAAACTTAATTTCTTGGCAAAATTTTAATAAACAAATCATGGTTAAATTTTTGGGGTGTTACAACTGCCGGTCTATCAGCTCCACGAATATGTCCGGATCTTCTTCGAGTGCGGGACCGAAGGCCCGGTCAGGGTCCTCCGGTTGTGGGGATGGGCTGTTGACCTCCCTTATGGCTTTTCGCAGCTCCTGCCGCACAATGGCAAGGTGAATACCTACGACAAAGAATGCGGGAAGAATGGAAGTAGGGGGATATAACTCACCCAGCTTGGAGGGTTGTACATGGAGAATCCATCCCGTGGCTTGATGTGAATGAACTCCTCCTCCTCTCCCTTGAACAACTCGGACAGAATTTTTGCCAAAGCAGCAGCATTGTCCGGACCCTTGCGCCCGCAACGGGTGGCATCATCTTCCCCGTTAGAACACCATAGGGGGTGCCCTCGATATTGAAGTGGTTGCACTCTCCGCATTATACATATTGACATAACCTCGATTACTGTCAATCCTGATTGAGCCAGTGCTTTAATCCGGTTCATCAGATAAAGGACTTCTCCGTTGTCTTCCTCCTGGGGGCTCCGTGGGCGCCAACTTCGGCGTTTCTTCAGAGGAGCATTGTTGAACTCAGGAAGACCTCGCCGAACAGGGTCCGGAAGGGGGACGTCCTCCATATATAACCATTCCGAAGGCCAGTCTTCAGACGTCTTCTTCGGAGTACCAGACAGGTATCCAATTTCGGCAATGCGCCATATTTCGGCTCCGCCCACTTGATAAAGTGATCCCTTCTGTGTGCGGGGGACGAGGCAAAATATCCTTTTCCGCAGCTTGAAATGAGCCTCGCAGCCCAGGAATAACTCGCAAAGGGCAACATAGTCGGTGATGTGTAATATGGAAGCAGGGGTGAAATTATGTAGTTGGAGGCCGTAAAACTCCAGGAGCCCACAGAGGAACGGATGAATTGGAAATCCGAGTCCCCTTAATAAATAAGGAACAAGGCATACCCACTCCCCCGTAGAGGGGCTGGGGAAGCTCTCCACTTGCTCCCCGCCATTGTAGGTGGCGAGCCCAGCTCGGATGGGAACCATATACGCTGGAGGGAGAAATCCCTTAGTCTGCAGTTCGACTAATCGACTGTGTGGGACTGAACACCTCTCCCAATCACCAGGCTTAGGGCTACGGGGGCGGGAGGAGGAGCTGCGGAGGCCGGCCATGCTGGAGAGGATCTTTCCGAAGCGCGCTCCGATGGATTCTCGCTGGGGGAGGATGGTATGGATTGGATCTAAGAATCCCCATCCCTTTAATAGACAATTTATTTATCTGGCTAGGGGGTGAATGTAAAAATGCCCTGGCGCCTCGTATTCATTCGACACATGGAAGATAGCCCTTATTGGGCGCAAAATACAAGAGGTCCAACATTTATGGGATCGGACACTGCTTAACAAATGTTCAAAATTTGGAGAAGAACCCGCCTTGCAATGCCGAAGACAACACTGCACGCCGGACTCATCGTCATTGAAGCCTGGTTCGGGGGCTACTGAGGGAGTCCTGGATTAAGGGGTATCCGGACATCCGGATTATATCCTTTGGCCGGACTGTTGAAGATACAAGATTGAAGACTTCGTCCCGTGTCCGGATGGGACTCTACTTGGCGTGGAAGGCAAGCTAGGCTTCAATGACGGATATGTATATCTCCTCCTTTGTAACCGACCTTGTGTAACCCTAGCCTCCTCCGGTGTCTATATAAACCGGAGGGTTTTAGTTCGCAGGACAACATACAATCATACCATAGGCTACCTTCTAGGGTTTAGCCTCTCCGATCTCGTGGTAGATCAACTATTGTACTACTCATATTATCAAGAATAAATCAAGCAGGACGTAGGGTTTTACCTCCATCAAGAGGGCCCGAACCTGGGTAAAACATCGTGTCCCCTGCCTCATGTTACCATCCGCCTTAGACGCACAGTTCGGGACCCCCTACCTGAGATCCGCCGGTTTTGACATCGACACTCGGGCTCCGGAAACCCAAGGGAAAAAGGCTAGGTGAGGCAAATGTAAAACCAAGGTTGGGCCTTGCTGGAGGAGTTTTATTCAAAGCGAACTGTCAAGGGGTTCCCATAATATCCAACCCGTAAGGAACGCAAAATCAAGGAACATAACACCGGTATGACGGAAACTAGGGCGGCAAGAGTGGAACAAAACACCAGGCATAAGGCCGAGCTTTCCACCCTTTACCAAGTATATAGGTGCATTAAAGTAGATAAAATATAATAATGATATCCCAACAATGTCCATGTTCCAGCATGGAACAAACTTCATCTTCACCTGCAACTAGCAACGCTATAAGAGGGGCTGAGCAAAGCGGTAACATAGCCAAACAACGGTTTGCTAGGGTAACATAGCCAAACAACGGTTTGCTAGGAAAGGTGGGTTAGAGGCTTGACATGGCAATATGGGAGGCATGATATAGCAAGTGGTAGGTATCACGGCATAGCAATAGAGCGAGCAACTAGCAAGCAAAGATAGAAGTGATTTCGAGGGTATGGTCATCTTGCCTGAGATCTCGCAAGGAAGAAGAACGAGTCCATGAAGAAGACAAACGAACGTAGTCGAACGAATCCTAACAACTCTGAAACGAAACTGAAGCTAACGAGAGAAGCAACCCGGAAAGAAACAAGCAACATAGTAAACACCCATCACATAAACATGGCATGATGCACAAGCAATTATGATGCATGTCCGGTTTAAAGAGGCATGTCATGGCAAAGTGCACAAACAATAATACAAATTAAGTGGAGCTCAATATACAACTCCGTTGCATATCGACGAAACACCACATTCAAGTTATTTAGTTCGATCTCGTTTAGGTACCCAACAATATTAAATGTTGATAAACATGGCAAGAGAAGAAGCAAAAGTAAAACCTCTATCTAAACAAGTTTAAAAGAGGCCAGGACAAACAACAATTCCGGTAAATCCCCATATGCATTTAACAATTTAATGCAAACAACAATTTTAAACATTTTAATTGTTGTTATCATGATGCAGATGACATGTGCATGTTTATGCAATTTTTATTAAAAGTTGACATGAGCGTGATGAGAGCATTTGTCACCGTGGTAGAAAGAAAGGGGTGCCATGACGATGAAACGGAAATGATGCCGCGACAACATTCTGATGATCCGGTAGCTCACGGGGATACGAGTGCAAAAGAAAGTGGGTGTGAGTGTGTCATGCAAGAAGATGGGGTGCTCTCGGATACCGGGTTCCCACATGTCGACAGCAAGGCAATGAGGAACTCACAAAGAACAACTCGGATACGGTGCAACCACGAGCATCTCAAACATCACACATCATTCATTCACGGGCGTCGTCTCGGTGGTGATACCTTCCAAGGGAGCGTGCAAACGGGATAATTCTCGTTCGGTGCAAAGTAAAGGAAGTAGACGTTCTCGGGACGTTCGTAGTGGAGGTAGTCGTTCATGTTCGGGAAGCGGTAGAGGTACATGTCTTCGACAACGGTCATCATACACGCTTCGAGGTCGTCGGTAGAGGTTCTCATAATCTCGGCGGCGGTGGTGGTACACGTTTTCGTAGGCGTTCGAGTCATCGGTAGAGGAACTTGACGGATTTGAATCCCTTCAAAGTTGTCGTGGTACTTGGAGTCTTCGGACTTGCTGGTCTCGTTCTTACGACGTTAGCTGAACTTGACATATCCGAGGGCTCCGGATATCGTGGTACTTGACGAATCCGCGTAGTCGTACACATTCAAGAAGAAACTCATGCGGCATCGTGGAACTTGGCGCATCCAAAGGGATCTTGACGGGTCCTCAACATCCTGGTACTTGGCGTTCGGTGCGGCACTTGTCGAGCAAGAGGCGAAGTCGTGGTACTTGGCGCTCTGGTCGAGGTGGCAAAGCATCGCTGAACTTCCGTTTGAGACAGCAACAAGGGACTCGGCGAAAGTCTGCTGGCAGGTGCGGCCGTCTGTGGTTGTGCGCTGGGCTAGAGGCAGCCCTGGACAGCGGAGAAGGAGCAGCCGATGCACGGGAGGAGCGGGCTTGGTGAAGAGCAGCAGCAGCTGGGCTTGCTGTCGGCGTGGGGAGGCAGACCGGCGGGATAGGAGCATGGCGAGGTGTAGCAGGGAGAGGGGAACAAGGAACGCCGGAGAAGGGACTAGCCAGCGGGCGAGGCGCAGGGGTCGGAGACGGGACACGCGCAGTAGGGAGCTCAGCGGCCGGAGCTGATGGTCAGCGCGGCTGTAGGGTCGCGGGCACGAGGGCTCGGCGACGCTCCTGTTACCGCTCAAGACGAAGAAGGGGAGGACCACGAGCGCGTGAGGAGGCACTGCCTCGCGGTTGTGGACGCAAGCGAGGGGAGGCTCACGGGGAACTCCGGCGACGGCGGAGGTGCAGGAGAGGTCTGGCGGAGGTCATGGACGAAGCAGTAGGGCGGCGCCGGTGCTGAACGGCGAGGGCGAGGGGGATCCAGCGGAGCTCGGGCTCCCGGTGAGAAGGACGAACGGGGAGGAGGAGATCCGGGCGCGGGTCTAGCGGGGCCGCTCGAGGAGGAGTGGACGAGGGAGACTGCGGTGATGCGGGAGGGAGATGGTGAGAGAGAGATCGAGGGGATCGGGCTCTGGCCGCGTGCGCGTGTGGCGGCGCGAGGGGACGAGGAGAAGGGGTGCAGGGATCGCTAGGGTAAGCAGTGGGGCTGGTTGGGCCTTGGCCTTGGGCCGACGCGTGAGGGAGGGAGGCCCAGCTGGGCTGGATGGCTGCTGGGCCTCTTCTCTCTCTCTCTCTCTCATAAAACTACTTTGACGGAAAACAAAAGAGAGAAAGGGAAAAAAAGGAAGATGGGTTTAGGGAACGAATTTGAACATGCGGGTAATTTTCTTGGACTCACAAAAATAAGCTTGGTCCGAGAAAATTAGAAAAGGCCAGATCGAACGATAAGAATTCAAACTCATTTGAATTTAATTCAAATGGGTTTGAACTAGGACAGGGTTTTTGGAGTATCCAAAAATGTTGAGAATTTTGATAGAGCTCCGGAAAATGGTAAAGAATTAATGTAAAGGCTAGAGAGTCGAAACTTGAAGAAGAAAAGGCCAAGGGATTTAATATGCAAGTGGGTTCATGGGTGATTCCAAAACAATGGAATATTTTATAATATCTTCCTAAATATCGGGAGGGTATGTTTTAAAGAGAAACCACCATGTGAGTTACCTCAATTTAAATGGATCAAAGATCCATACGATTTATTTAATTGAGTTGGAAAGATTAAAGACATGATGACATGATGCAATGCACATGATGCAATGATGCATGCAACAGACAAAACAAAACACCCGACGAAACTCGGAAAACATGGAAGGCATTTGAAGCTCCGGTCTTGGGGCGTCACAAATGGGTGCATAAGACCTTGACACTACTGGACTTGCCACTAGGATGATCGAAACATCCTGCTGATCAGTGCTGGAGGCCACCTGATCCGGGGTGGATTACAATAAACACTGATGGAGCAACTAACGGGGATGCTATGAAGGAGGATGCTGGCGGTGTCGTTCGTTCCCACCTAGCCTCGCTGCATGGAGTAAAACTTTGCCTGTAATCTCATATCCTTTCATTGCCGAGTTGATGGCATTCCAGGAGGGGGTGATCTTTGCGCGCCTCCGGGGATACTCTCATGTGATCATACATGTGGACTGCCTTGAGCTTGTCAACCTATGGTACTCGCGAGGCAATAACCGGTCTATTGTTGCGCCTATCTTAGCAGAATTAGAGGAGATAGTTCTTGATTTTGTTTTCTTTTCGGTTTCCCATGTGGGCAAGACTCTCAATCATCCGGCTCATCTTTGTGCCCGCTGAGCTGCTGCTCAAGAGGGGACAGAAAGCTGGCTTGATGAGAGCCTGGATTTTCTTATCAGCAGCCTTCGGACAGATTGTAACCGAATTCTAGTTCATTAATAAAGCTCCATGATTCGTTGCAAAAAAAAGTAGCATAGTAGCATATCTCAGCATGTGTAATGCGCAGCATACCATGCAAAGCCTAAATGGCGGAGTATTCTGTGAAAATCACTAATTAGTAAAAATCTGGAAACTTGTGACCCGGGGCGTTGGATCGTTGACGGATGGCACAGATGAAAGGAGGGTTTGCTAACCAGCCACTTAAGGGTACTTTTCAGATAACCCCTTGTCTTACTCACAAGGCAGGAAACCCTTTGACGCCGCAGTTCATGACTTCGATCTCGCTTTATCCAATTTGCCACCCCTTACTTCTCCCTTTCACAATTTGCCACCCATTGTCTCAATGACGGGCGGGCCCAGGCCCCACCTGTCATTCTGGGGGTGGGGGGGGGGAATTATGAAAGGGGGAGGTAAGGGGTGGCAAATTATCAAATTTGCCCCTTATCCATGGTCGTTCCCCACCACGACGACCACCCCCCATGGCGTTGCCGCCGTCCCCAACCGCGACGACCGAAGGCGGAGGCGTCACCTATGGCGCTGCCACCGTGTGGATGCCACGAAGGTGTCCGGCGCCGACACAACCCACATCGGCGAAGCTTGAGGGCGGCGACAGCGGGCGGGGCTCCCAACGGCGCTGATGAAAGCATCCACAGCGTTGAAGCTCCCCTCGGCGTGGAGTGGTTCCACAAGTCACGCTGCCCATGGGCTAGGCGAGGATGCCCACGACGTTCGGCCCAGCCAACAGGACTCCGTGCGCAACGACGGGCGCACCGGGGACGCCGGCCGCGGAATGGGCTGTTGCTCCTTCAAAGCTTGATTCTGCAATGCTTCATTCTACCTGATTTATCCAATTTCGTGTGCGAGCTTGTCATGTCAAGCCAAAATTTCTGAATGCAATTTTGATGTTGTGAGGTGTTATGACTGAACTTAGATAGTTAGATGGGTGGTCCTCCATTGCTGTAATATGGGAATTTGTACAAGACAAAAATTTCTGAATATAAGCTTCTAACTGCAATGTATTGTTGAGCTCCATTGGAGTGTGCTGGATGAAAGTTTACACAGAATTCAGTGCAAGGGTGGTCTGTTCATGCACTTCTGTGGTGATCCTCGGGGCAGGAAGAAGTTTTGATCTGAAGAAACATTCTTAGTGGTTTTATCTAAATTGTACTATGCATCTTTTTTTCGACATAGTGTGGATGTATCGCTGAAGCTTTTGTTGGAAGAAGCTTATGCAGCATGTATGTATGTTAAAAGTGATGGTTACAGTGCGGGTTTGCTGAACTATTTTACAACTTTGCTTTGACAAAAATGACATGATGTATGGAGTAAAACCGAAAAACAGAGACATGATACATGTATTCCCAGGCTACATCTTCAAGTTGGCAAAATATGCAATCCTGAAGCTCTCAACAGTTGTACAATATCCAATGATACTGAATTTGGTCATCCAAGCAAAATATGGCCAAGCAGAAATTTGAAATCTTGCAAGGCATGGACTTCTTGTCGTACACCAAATCATACAATCTGGAGTTCTTCTCCTATGTTAAAAGTGACAGCTACAGTGCATGAACAGCTACAAATTCTGACAAACAACTACAGTTTCTTAACAGAAAATATTGTGGAGCTTCAAATAATCACAGAATCTCTCAACATATAACGCTCAAGCGCTCTTTGTTTTGGAGGATACAAAAATGCTCAACCTCTCAAAAGCTCAAAAGACAATGCTAGGGTGTCCAGTACAGGGCCGGTGCAGGGCTAGGACGAGGCGGGGCATGAGAGAGGATGGAACAGCGAGGGCGTCGACGACGGCCGGTGCAGGTGTAGGAGGAGGCAGGGCCATGGGATAGAAAGGAGCAGCGCGGGCGTTCTCCATCACGTCCGGCGGCGGGCGAGGGCTTACAGCCGGCGGCGCAGTCATCGTCGCAGCAGAGATCGAAGACGAATCGTTCATGGGTTGCGGCGTCAAAAGATTTATGCTCAGTCAGCAAGACAAGGGGTTATGTGAAAAATACACTTAAGTGGCTGGTTAGCAAACCCACCTTTCATCTGTACCATCCGTCAACGATCCAACGCCCCAGGTCACAAGTTTCCAGATTTTCACTGATTAGTGATTTTCACTGGATACTCCGCCAGCCTAAATATCGTTTTTATTTCACCATTTTTTTATTAAAAAAAGGAAAAAAATCCAACAAATTCATTCCACCAAAATTAAGTGCGGCTACTCGCTCGACGGGTTTGCAGGCAGCAAAGGCGTCCCCGTATGGCGGCAGCGCGCCAGCTCCACGGCCTCCTCCGCCTGCCGCCTCCCCGCCCCCTCCGCCCCGTCTTCGTGCCACCAACTCCCTGCCGCGCACGCCCTCCCCTCGCCTCCCTGCGTATTCCACACCCACCATCTCCTCTCCCCAAGAAACGCCTCTCCAGCGCTCCCGAAGCCAAAGGCGAGACGGCGGCGGCGTTATTGGGGGAGGGGGAGGAGGGGAATGGAGCGACGGAGGATGAGGCGCGGGAGGCGCAAGAAGGGGCGGGGGGATACGCGGAGAGCGTTGGCGCCGGGGACCCCGCGGGCCCTCCGGCCCATCACCTTGCGGCCCGCGCTGGTCTTGGGGACCCGGTGTTCTTCCTCCTGACCTTCGTCGCCGTCACGGTTAGGCACTGAGCCTCTGCCATCTAATTTCAGTTTCCATTTGAGTTTTTGAAAGATTAATTCTTCCATATTGCTGCAATCTTGAGGTCATGGAGTGTCTCTTCTTATTTCCCAAATCTTGTGTTGCCTTGTCAGACATCCGTTGCCTTCATCAGCATGGTAGCGGTGGCGATTCCTACGATGCTCGTAAGTCTGGCTTCTCAATGTAATTTCGATTTGATGTTACTAGAAAACGGGAAATGAATGAGCACGAGATTTTAAATTTGTTCTTTGGTGTCGGGGAGTGGAAATTGAGAAGGGATTAGGCATACGAATTTATACTCATGCCTAAAAACATACATTATGTTAACCCTTCACCATAACTTACATTATCTTCCCTTATCTATTCCCTCGTTGATTCCCACGAACCAAGCAAAGAAATAAAGTTTCCTAACATTCTTATACATAATTCTTATCATGCGCCAAACAGAGGATTTGGAATAAAACGACTCATCCCATTTCTAATGTCAATACAACTCTCTGCTCTAAATTCATACTCCCCTTCCCAAATACTCCCTCCCTTCCGGTATGGAGGGCCTATCTCAAAATTTTCAGATTTCCGTTATATTAGTCCCACTTTGAGTCTTAGTGAGTTAAAAATGCTTCAAATCCGACACAACATTTAATCCATGGAGATAAGAGAGGGGGAATTACACTCTTAGGCTGTCCTCAATGGGAGTATCATAAGCGTATCATGCATGTGAACTTAGACGTTTTCGCTGATGTGGCACACAATTAAATGAGAAAAGAGAAGATTTGGCATACCATATCATATTAAATGATGTACATTGTGTCATGCATGATAGTAAATGAGGCAATCTAAGATACTAGCTTATGATACTATGCACTGTAGAAGTAGTATCATACACTATCATCATATGCCCATCTCCAACTAGAGGGAGTGTTGCACTATTGCTTCAGGAGTTGAACATGTGAGGCGTATTTTATTGGGAAAATTTGAACCCATGAAACTCATGCCCCTCCGCTCACCATATTTCTTGGTTGCTTAGAATTTTGACATGAGCCATTTAAACAGGAAGAGAGAGAGTCTGCCAAACGCATACCACTCTCTCACGCTGATTGCCCCCTTGACCCTTCCCCCCCCGGCGACTCGGGGGTCGAAACCTTAGCCCACCACAGGTGCCCCCACGTGACTCCCTCGTGGCTGCCGACTTCGGCCGCGGTGGCGATGTGCCCCCTCCCAAAGAGACGGGGTCCTCGACCGTTTCTTGCACAAGTGGCACATGTTGGATTCTGGACGATGGCCCTGGTGAGCTCTTGGTAGCGCCGACCGGCCATGGCCATGGGGTGATGGGGATGGTGCGCCAGTCTGGTCTGGCGATGGGGTGGGCTATAGCTCGGCGTGTTTGCCCCTTGGTGAGCGGCTTCTAGGTACTTCGATGGCGATGTGCCCTCGGCCAGACGATGCGGCCTCGTGGTTTGGGTGTGGGAGGGGAGTCAACGACGCTGCAGCCCGGTGTGGCTTTGGTGGCCCTGGTGCCAGTGTTGTGACGCCCAGCGGTAGGCGTCTCGCTCCACAAAATCATACGGCTTGGTGCTAAAGCGGTGCTCTTATCGGCGTGGTGCTGGGAAGAGTTGCCAGGGCCGACTTGGATGCATACTTGCATGGTGTAGGGGTTCGAGTCCAAGGTCGGGCCGTTGAGGTTGCCCATGATCTTGTTGGCTTGGTGGTCGTGGTAAACTCGATCATACCCCGGGTCGGGCTTGGTTTTAGGCCGGGCTTGACAAAGCCTGAAGTGACAATCCCAAGCCCGAAGCCCGAAAATATGTGCTTTCTCAAGCCCGAGCCCGGCCCAAATGCAAACCTGAAGCACGAAAGAGCCCGAATCTAGTTCTTCAGTCTACACATGTGTAGGCCCGACCCGAAGCCCGAAAGTCTGGCCTGAAAAGGTGAGAAATGGTAGCTTAACCCGAATATTCTTTCGGTCTGTAAAATGAAGCCCGAGCCCGGCCCAAGAGGCAAGCGTAGCCCGGACCGGCCTGGGTTTTCCGGGCCAGATCATTGGACCGAGCTTCCCATGAACAGGTTTAGGTTGTGGTGGCGGCGATGCGACGAGTTGTGTCTCCTCCTGCTATGGTGGCTGGCCTTGTCGGCATACTCCGTTTTGCTCTAGCTTCGGTGGACTTTGGGAGTTGTGGTCATGGCTTGGGAAAAATTCTTACTACACGTGGCTGAGTCTGACGCCTGCGGGTGCCTTCCCCTCCTTGGAGGCTTTGTCATGGCTCTGATGTAACGCCCTCGATGCGGCTATATCTCCCACGTGTCGAAGCACGACTTAGAGGCATAACCGCATTGAAAGCAATGTCGTAAGTGAGGTAATCTTCACACAACCCATGTAATACATAAGGGAAAGAGATACATAGTTGGCTTACAATCGCCACTTCACACAATACATGAATGTAACATTACAATAGCCAGATACAATCAAGGTCCGACTACGGAACCAAAATAAAGGAAGACTACCCCAAATGCTACACAGATCCCCGATCGTCCCAACTGGGCTCCACTACTGATCAACTGAAACGAAACAACACTACGAACAAGGTCTTCATCAATCTCCTCCTTGAGCTCGGTTGCGTCACCTGCACGGTTTCATCGGCACCTGCAAACTGGTTTTGGAAGTATCTGTGAGTCACGGAGACTCAGCAATCTCACACCCTCGCGAGCAAGACTATTTAAGCTTAAAGGTAGGGTAACAGGTATGAGGTGGAGCTGCAGCAAGCACTAGCATATATGGTGGTTAACATACGCAAATGAGAGCGAGAAGAGAAGGCAAAGCACGGTCGAAAATCTATGATCAAGAAGTGATCCTAGAACAACCTACGTCAAACATAACTCCAACACCGTGTTCACTTCCCGGACCCCGCCGAGAAGAGACCATCACGGCTACACACGCGGTTGATGCATTTTAAATAAGTTAAGTTTCAGGTTTTCTACAACCGGACATTAACAATTTCCCGTCTGCCCATAACCGCGGGCACGGCTTTTGAAAGTTCAAAACCCTGCAGGGGTGTCCCAACTTAGCCCATCACAAGCTCTCACGGTCAACGAAGGATATTCCTTCTCCCAAGACAACCCGATCAGACTCGGAATCCCGGTTACAAGACATTTCGACAATGGTAAAACAAGACCAGCAAAGCCACCCGAATGTGCCGACAAATCCCGATAGGAGCTGCACATATCTCGTTCTCAGGGCACACCGGATTGTCCAAACTTCCGGTAGGCCAGCCTAGAGTTGCCCCTGGTGGCCACCGGCGGTTGACAAGTTGGACCAACACTCAGAGGAGCACTGGCCCGGGGGTTTAAATAAAGATGACCCTTGGGCAGGCCTACCCAAGGGAAAGAAAAGGCTAGGTGGCAAATGGTAAAACCAATGTTGGGCCTTGCTGGAGGAGTTTTATTCAAGGCGAACTGTCAAGGGGTTCCCATTATAACCCAACCGTGTAAGGAACGCAAAATCCGGGAACATAACACCGATATGACGGAAACTAGGGCGGCAAGAGTGGAACAAAACACCAGGCATAAGGCCGAGCCTTCCACCCTTTACCAAGTATATAGATGCATTAATTAAATAAGAGATATTGTGATATCCCAACAAAATATCCATGTTTCAACAAGGAACAAACTTCAATCTTCACCTGCAACTAGCAACGCTATAAGAGGGGCTGAGCAAATCGGTAACATAGCCAAAAAACAGTTTGCGAGGACAAGGTGGGTTAGAGGCTTGGCTTAACAATATGGGAGGCATGATAAGCAAGTGGTAAGTATCGCAGCATAGGCATAGCAAAAGAGCGAGCATCTAGCAAGCAAAGATAGAAGTGATTTCAAGGGTATGGTCATCTTGCCTGAAATCCCGCAAGGAAGAAAAATGAGTCCATGAAGAAGACAAACGGACGTAGCCGAATGGATCCTCACAAACGCGACGTTACCGGATCCAACCCGAAGAAGCAACACCGGAAGAAGCAAACAACATAGTAAACAACCATCACATAAACATGGCATGATGCACAACCAAGTATGATGCATGCCCGGTTTAATGATACATGGCATGACAAAGTGCACAAACAATCCTACAAATTAAGTGGAGCTCAACATGCAACTCCGTTGCATATTGACGAAACACCACGTTCAAGTTATTTAGTTCGATCTCGTTTATGTACCCAACAATATTAAATGTTGTTAACATGGCAAGAGGTGAAGCATAATGAAACTATCTATCTAGGCAAGTTTAAATGAGGCCGGAACAACAAAACAACAAGTCCGGAAAATCCTCATGTGCATATTTTGGTTATGGTACTGTCCTGCCCTAAACAATATTTTAGAGTTGTTAAACATGCAAGGTGAATGCACCATGTTAAACTAGGCATTTTTCTACCCCATTTACATATAAAGATTATTAAATTTGGAGCTACGGTTAAATAGTTATGAATTAAAACATTTTAGCATGGCATTTATTCAAAATTAAACAAACAACATTTTAGACATTTTAAACATGATTGAAAGTGGCATATTATGAAACTAGACAAAATTCTAAGCACTTTACATATATAAGTTGTTTTAATCCGATGCACGGTTGTGGAGATATTAAATGCATGAATATGAAGGACTTTTCTGTAAAACAGCAGTTCCCGAATAAATAGCAAAATTCGCAGGTCAGGGAAAAAAATAGTATAGGGCCGAATCTGGAGGGGCTGGGGTTTCACCATGGGCCATGGCCCAGGTTGGAAGGGGGCCGGCCGGCGGGTGTCTGGGCCGGTCGGGGCGTTGGGCTGAGGTTGCGAGGCCCATGCGGTCGACCAAAACGGTCAACGCGCGCGTGAACGGGCGGCGTCACGGACTCTTGGCGAAAAGGGTCGCCGACGGCGACGATGCAGACGGCGGGGCGGCGACAGGAAACGCAGAAGGCCGGAGAGGGTCCCACGAGCGGCGAAACGGGCGGTTCCAGACGGATCTAGGCACGGCGGGGGTCGATGCGGCGTCCGACGACGGGGTGAACGAGGCAACCTCCGGCGGCGGGATCCTGCAAGGGAGAGAGAGGGAAGCGTGAGCGGCAGATAGAGCGGCGGAAGGAAGGAGTTCGCGGGCAGGGGAGGCCGCGACCTGGCCTGCTGAAGATTTCCAGCGAAGGGCGGCGTTTGTCGCCGGCGAGCGCGGACGGTGGGGCAGCGTGCTCGAAGGCGGGGTCAGGCGGAGCGAGGAGCGAGGGGAACCAGGCGAGCGGGGCAGGTCGGGAGCGGAGGCGGGCGGCGCGGTTCGAGCCCGGGGGCGGGCCGCAGATGGGCCTGGCAGGGCC